>NW_028277098.1:9393939-9696969 GCF_059951505.1 Python bivittatus
AAGTCATAAAATTGGGTTCAGTCATATGATGCCTCACTTAATGACCACACCACTTAACAACAAATTTTCCGGTCCCTATTGTGGCCGTAAGTTGAGGACTACCTGTATTCCAATTATCATTCCATAAATAATAATGACCAAGGTATCTTGATGTGGATGTTATAAGAATTCCACACTCAGCTTCAAAACTCCTCTCAGCCATGCCAGAGAAAGAGTGGTAAAAGCACAGTGAATTACCAAACTATATTTAAAGTGATACCCAATTTCTTTTTAACTAAAGTAAAGGTTTTACTAAATCCATAATTGGAAACAGGAGAAACACTTATTTATATGTACAGCCACATTTCTGTGCTACTGCAATTAACAGACTCTTGGCAGTACATAACATAATCAAACAATATATGAAAATCCACAGTATGTACATAATAAAACTTTCATGACACTTAGAGTAATTAGCAAAATTAAAATCACCATCACTACTAAAAAAACAGAGCAACATACAAAAACAGTTGATCCACCTGATAGTGTCAACCCACGTAAACCGTTACAGTCCCCCAGAAATTTCTGGAAAGTAATTGGAGTTGGGGCAAATCTCACTTCTGGAGGAAGGCTGTTCTTTAATACAGGGCCATAAAGGAGAATGTTGCCTCCTGAGCAGAGGTCTGGGACTATCATCAGCTTTCTCTGAGATTCACAAATACAAACTTCCAGTTTTAGCACAATCTCTATTTTCTACAGTCACAAGTCTTAATTGTTAGGTTACTTAAAGAGCAGTTCCTTTTCCATTATTTGAGGCTATTCTGGTTATGATTCTGAAGTACATGAAAAAAAAAATAGAAAAAATATTTTACTAAATTTTCCTATACAGGTAGTCCTCAAGTTATGACTGCAGTTGGGGCTGGGATTGTCGTTGCTAAGTGATGCAGTGGTAAAGCATGATGTCACATGACTGCATCGCTTAGCGACGGCAATCCCAGCAGTCCTGGTTGTTGTCAAAACCCAAGATGCGCAGGTCATTAAGTGGAATGTGGAGGGAGTCCCAGGTAAGGAGCATGGGGGGGCTGCAGAGGGATGGGGAGGCCTGACACAGGCCATGCACGTTGGAGGAGGTGCTTAGTATGGTGCAAGCTCAGAAAGGCTGGGGAATGAGGGTGTAGGGTGCATGCGATCATAGGGAGGCTGGCGAAAGGGGTGTGTGTGCGTGAGCACGGGGAGGCCGAGGAAAGAGGGCATGGGGTATATGTGTGCAATTGCAGGGAGACTGTGGAAAGAGGGTGTGGGATGCATATGTATGTGTGTGCAAGCTCAGGGAAGCTGGGGAAAGAGGGTTTGGTCTTGTATGAATGAAGGGGGGAAGGAGGATGCGGTGTGTGCCAGCAAAGAAAGGCTGGGGGGGGGAGACTTACCCCAGAGACTTGTGCCTTCCTGGGCAGCTTCCCATTGATTTTACTTGGGGGAAGCCAGCAGGGAAGGGCGCAAATAGTGATCCCGTGTCTGTGGGACGCAGCAACTAGTTGTAAGTGGGCTGGTTGCCAGGCACCCAAATTTTGTTCACATGACCACGGGGGTGCTGCAGTGGCCAGAACCTCAAGGACCAGTCCTAAGTCCCTTCATTCAGCACCATTGTAACTTCAAATGGTTGCTGAATGAATGGTTGTAACTTGAGGACTACCTGTAATCATTTATGTATATAGAAAGGATAACTTTTCAGATCTCTGTAGGGTGAGTTGCCCCCTGTGATGATCATAGAGGACATTTTGACCCTGTTGCAGCTATGCCATCAAACATAGTAGCAAAATCCTCCTTGTCCTGCTTGTTGAAAGTACTTATTTTACACATCCCTTTTGATATCTGGCCACCCTGCCAATTTTTTCCCACATTAGCCCTGTAGAATCATTTGGGCTGCAAGACAATGACTGGTATTGTCTTACCTGGCAGGGGAGATACCTTGATCATGAAGGAGGTTTTCCCAGGGTGAGGCTCATCCTTTGCACTGCGGGTGTGCTGACCCCTGTGATTTCCCCAAATGCAGGAAACTCGACTGCATAATTTGTGGTGTTCCTAATGATGGGCTATGAGTGTGCACTTAGTGAATTTAAACAGCATATCAAAGACCTGGAAGTCGAGCAGGACCAGTCCACTCTACCGAAGAATGTTTTTTTGAGCAGTCAAACCTTTTTTTTCTAAGCCAATGAGATACCTAAATTACATAACTGTCTCCAAATTTCGGAGGGCACTAACTCTAGCACGCTGTAATGCTCTTCCTACAGCAGTTTTGGAGGGCCGATATAAAAAAGTCCCACATGAGCTGAGGTTGTGCCCCTGTGGCAAGGGGTTATTGAAACTATAGCACATGTCCTGCTATACTGTATTTTCTATAAGGACTCACGGACCCATTTAATAACTCCTCATCTGGTAAAACATCCAGGAAATTCTGATCTTTTTTATGTGCAGCTGTTGCCATCTGATCAGAATGATTTAGTTTCTCTGAATGTAGCTAAATTCTGTTATACTGTTTGTAAAATTAGGCAGGCTTTGACTGCCCATTGATGATCCCACCAATCTGTAAATATATTTTTAAGTTTTGTTTCAATTCATTTTAATGTATTCTTAGTGCACTTAATGCATCTTTAATGTACTTTCATTTGTAACTCTGGTCTGTGACCGTAATGAAGAAATTTGAATTTTGAATTTGACAGTGACTGGTCCTAAATCATGTGCTTGTAGCTAGCACTGAATCTGGTTCTGCCCAGTTCACATTCAGCATTTTAAGTACTATATACACTGATTTTGAAGATTTAATCATGTTTGATGTAACTGAGATTAGGTCAACTCAAACTTTGCTACAGTAACAGGCCATTTTCCTAATTTACTCTTCTAGTTCCAAAGGTATAGTAATATAAGAAATGAGATGTTTAAAAAATTGCTTCATATATTCCCTGCCCATTTTACAGTGTTCTTCAGGCATTTTGAAGTTCAAGTTAGATATTAACGAAGATAAGTGCTTACTAGGAAAGTAATAGCTTGTATTCCCTTTTTAAGAACTGAGATGACAGTATTGTTTAGGGTACAATAGGGTTATATTGTAAAAAATTTTAAACAAACATTTGATAGGCATGTATGGCCAAAAGAAGTGAAAGCTGGCAACGAAACAGGGAAATTCTTCAGAATAAAGATTACTCAAGAATTTGGTCCTTTGCATGCTAGCTTCTCCTTTTTTAATGAAAAGATTTGGAGCAGGGTATCTGGCTGGATTTCCTATTACAAATCTACATGGGGCTTAGATTATGATTATGTTATGATAATTATGTTATGATTATGTTATGATTCCCTGTTATAAATCTGCATGGGGCTGTCCTTGAAGAGCATTCAGAAGCTTCAACTGGTGCAGAATGTGGCTGCATGGGTAGTAAATGGTGTTGGATATTTGACACATGTAACACTACTGCTACATGAGCTGCGTTGGTTGACAGTGTGCTTCCAGGTGCAATTCAAGGTGCTGGTTGTCACCTTTAAAGCCCTTCATAGCTTGGGACTGGGTTACCTAAGGGGACTGCCTTCTCCCAGTTGTTTCTACCTGTCCAATTTGGTCTGCCAGGTTGGGCATGTAACGGGTCCCATCAGCCAAGGAATGTCAGCTGGTGGGGACTAGGAGACATGCCTTCTCTACTGTAGCCCCTGCCCTCTGGAACATTCTCCCTTCAGAGATTAGGATGACCCTGACCCTGTTGACCTTTTGTAAGGCCATGAAGACCTGGTTATATGCCTGGGCCTGGGGCCCTAAGTGCGTTAAGGGCCCATTTCTTGGCTATATTAGCATCTATGGCAATAGTTTTACTTGGTGACCATATATATTTATTTGTATTGTTTTAATTGCTTTATGTTTTTATGATTGTACGCCATCCAGAGTCACTTGTTGAGATGGATGGCTATAGAAATCAAATAAATAAAAATTGCTAGCTTTACTTCATTTGTTGCCATTTGACTTAGTAGGGAAACAGAAAATGTGGTAGCACTGTAATTTAGTCACCAGGATCAGAATTGACAATGTCTCTACATACCCCTCTTTAGTTTTTAGTTTTATTTATTATGTTTATTAATGGCTTTATACCCCACCTTTCTTTTTGGCAATTAACCTGGTTCCAGCCAGATTCCCTGCTCCATATCTTTTAATTAAAAAAGGAGAAGCTAGCATGCAAAGGACCAAATTCTTGAGTAATCTATATTTTGAAGAATTTCCCTGTTTGATTGCCAGCTTTCACTTCTTTTTGCCATAAATGCCTATGAAATGTTTGTTTAAAAATCTATGCTATCAATTAATATATTTGTTTTATTTTTGAGCCACTTTGGAAATGGTGAGTTACTGAATTCATTAAAAATTTACTGATGTCAGACACTCTAATGTTTGTTTCTTCTAAAGTTTCAATCTACCCCTAAGCAAACAGAAATACAGTATGTTAAGTTGTACTTGATGTAACATAATGAATGTTCCTGCTCATAATTTGTGTATTGCCACATAATGTATCTTTCATGCAACAGTGAGTAATGTCTTTATGCATTAAGTCACCTTACGTTCATTCAATTTTTCCTTAAATAGGGAATGTTATATTCATTGTGGAGGACCTTATATGATAAAAATTTCTAAGCTACTCAAAGCCCATTTCATTCTACACTAAGATTTTTAATGTGCTTGCCTTTTTAAAATAATATGTAGACTATACAAGAGTAAGGTGTGAAGACCCCTGATATTAATTTATTAATTCTAGCAGCATAACCTTTCTAATACGATTTTTTAAAATATTAAGGGTCTAGTGTTTAGGCTAATCTTTCAGATATATCACAGGAATCATGGAGACTGAGGAAATAGAACATTTACTTAAATGGCTATCAACTTTGTGAGAAACGTGAACTGAATTCTATAGTGGTTTTAGGGACATTCTCAGTCCCTTAAAATATTTGCATAGTATTGTATTACAGTTAAGGCAGCTCCAAATTGATTATAGTTTCATTTTTTAATGTTTCCTGTTCGAAGAATAATAAAATACACTCCAAATTCATATGATTTAATTTTGTACCTTTCTCATTCATTATTGAATAATTTCTTACATTTATACATTTACCTATGGTTAACTGAGCCATGGTTTAATGAATTAATCCAATTTGCCTGGGTTCATACAAAACAGAACTATAAATTAGTCATAATGACTGAATTCAGGCAACACAAAATAATGAATGATGCCTGCATTCACCTGCCATGCTAAAGTAGGGATGGTTTTTTAAAGAGGCGACGGTCATGATGGGTGGGATGTTTATGGAAATTAGGTGGGCCGTGTCATGCTTGTGAATGGGATCCAAGTTTTTCCCCCCTCTCTAGGCCTTGGATTGAAATTAACCTTTTTCGTAATGTTAAGCTTATTTTAGGAGTTACAGTGGAATGTCATGTGCTTTCCATATGAAAACTGTGCTACTGATTTGCAGCTGTTACTGTCTTTTTTCTGGGATCACCCCCAAAAAGTCCAGAAGCTATATATAGTTGGATCTTTTGAATGCTCTAAACCCATTATTTGCTTTAGTCATAGTTTCCCAAATAAGTCAGTTTTACTGATGAATAAAGTTATAGTTTGACCAGCTCCTTTCAAAGGCTTTCCTATTTTAATCTTGCTTTGTATATTTCTAAATTGGATAGAACAAGGCTAGGTAGTGGTTCCCCATACCCCATTATTGTGTCCCTCAGAGCTCCTGATATCACACTGCTAAATTTTGGCAGTAAAATAGAGGCAAAATCCCCCCTCCCCGCGATTTTCAGCAGAAGAAGACATAAAACAGTTATTTAAGCTATAAGGCTGAGCATACCTAAGGAAAGATGACAGTGCTTAGAACCAGTAAGCCATTCAAAAGCCCCTCGTCTTCTAAAAATACCTCATTGCAAACAATGTAGACTCCAGCCAAGAAAAGTTTGTCTATCCCTGGCTGAAATGTTGGATTGGGCACAACAGCAAATAAGAAATAAGAGAGAAATTGTAGGGAAACCATGCATCCCATGTAAACTCTGTAAAGCTGCCTTTGAAATCAGTAAGCCAACAAACAATATGGTTTCAGAGTACGGTTTATTTCCCTAAAATAAGTTTGTTTATTCACTGGCCCTGTTCACATAACCCACCAAAAGCAAACACCACATTTTGGGTTAGCATGAAAACCCCAAATTATCTTTGTTGTAGTATCGTGAGTTAACATACGTTACTTATCTGGGTGTAACAAATGAAGTCCTTTTAAAATGTTTTTGAAAAAGGACTTAGGTCCTTTTAAAATGTTTAGAAGAAGGTTAATTAAAATGTTAAAATTTTGGGTGTTCACTGACAATGCCATTCCAGGTACTAATGATGAGGTAGCAGGTTAATTTCATTGGTTAAGTCAAAGCAGATAATTCAAATCTAGAGAAAGAGCAATGCAGAAATGTTTTTGGCAAAAAGCTGGATAAAGTTTCTGTCAACTAAACAGCTCAAAGCTGTGGTCTAAACAGGCAATTCTGTTTAAACCAGATTTATTTTTCAAAGTGGATTGTTTGCTGGTTAAGAATTTGGAACAAAGGCAGGTCAATTAATGGAGATTTCAAAGGGCCCTGGTGCGTTCAGTTATCATAATTCATCACCCAGCATGGCCAAAGAATGGAATAGGTGTTTATTTGCTTCTGTTTAGCATGTATGAATTTAGGTAGCAGAAAAGACAACATATTTTAAGTCTTAATACCTTACTGTCTCTGGTTAAACAGTAAGAGAGGTAGAGCGCTCCCAGATTTTGGTAGAAATAGATTTGCTAATAGAGAAGTTAGAGTAGCATTATCTAACAGAGCACAAAACATTGTTTTCCTTTCTGTGGATTACATTTACAGTGTTGACACAAACAAACTCGACACATGAGCATCAGATGTTTGATGGTGGGAATCCTGAGATTTTCTTAAAAATGTGGGATCTTTATACATTTACATATTAGAGACAGGCAATCTTTTGGGATGAGTGGATACATTTGGATTTTTTAGAGCAAGTTTAGAAACCATCATGAGGGTTGTGTCTTATTCACAAAATGGCTGCCGCAATGGAGGTAGCCACTTATAAAACATCAATTTATCAGAAATCAGACTGTCACTTCTTGGTCTTGGAAATTTTAAGTAGAGATATAAGACAAGATGAGGGGATAATGGGAGTAAAAATCAAGAAAGGGATATATAAATTGAGAGCTTTTGCAGATGATCTGGTGTTGTTGTTAGAAGACCCTCTGAAAGGGATAGAAATACTAATCAGAAAATTAAAAGAATTTGGTGCACTAGCAGGATTTAAGGTTAATAATCAAAATACAAATATGTTAACAAAAAATATGAAGATACAAGACCAAGTAGAATTGATGAACAAAACAGGTTTTAAGATTTAAAAAAATGTAAAATATTTGGGCATTAATTTGACAAATATTATGGCTGGTGTGGGTCTTCCGGGCTGTGTGGCCGTGTTCTGGAAGTTTTGTTTCCTAACGTTTCGCCAGCATCTGTGACCGGCATCTTCAGAGGGCAGGAGCACAGACAGGAGCAGTTCTCTCTGTGCCCTCTGCTCCTGTCTGTGCTCCTGCCCTCTGAAGATGTCGGTCACAGATGCTGGCGAAACGTTAGGAAACAAAACTTCCAGAACACGGCCACACAGCCCGGAAGACCCACACCAGCCATCGTATTCCGGCCATGAAAGCCTTCGACAATACTTTGACAAATATTAATTGTATGTTGTTACAGAATAATTATGTTAAGACATGGAATGAAATTAAGAAAGATATGTTAAGATGGGAGGAATTACAACTATCTTTGTTGGGAAAAGTCTCTGCCATAAAAATGAATGTCTTACCTAGGATACTGTTTTTGTTTCAGACAGTACCAATTGTGACTACTGATTTACCATTTAAGCAATGGCAGAAGGATATAAGTAAATTTATCTGGCAAGGTAAAAAACTGTGAGTTAAATATAAGGTGTTGCAAGTTGCTAAAGAAGGAGGAGGTCTAGCCTTGCCTGATTTCAAATTGTACTTTGCCGCTTGTTGTTTAGTTTGGTTGAAAGAATGGGTGTTACTGAGAAATAGCAGATTATTGAATTTGGAAGGACACGAATTGAGATTTGGGTGGCGCAGCTATTTATGGTATGATAAAGTTAAGGTTAATGTAGATTTTAAGAATCACTTTATTAGATGTGCCATTTTGAGAATTTGGAATAGATATAAACGTAGATTCTGTCTGAAAATACCCCTATGGATATTTCCACAAGAAGCATTTTATAGGAAAGAAATGGTAACTAAGCTGAAATGGTTAACTTATGGTGATATTCTTGATATTCACCAAGGAGAAATTAAAATCAAGAGAGGACTTGACATCTCAAGGACATTCATGTCACTGGTTTTCATATGTACAGTTGGAGAAAGATTTAAAGTTGATAAAAAGATATGGTTATGAATGAAAGAAAGCTGTTTTTGAAACAGAATTGTGTACTGATGGTGAACATCTTATTGCTAAAATGTATAAGCTTTTGTTGAGATTTGAAACAGAAGATGAGCAAGTTAAAGATTGTATGATAAAATGGACTAAAAATGTTGGATATAATATACAAATGGAACAGTGGGAAAATATATGGATGAAAGAGTTAAAATTGACACTGTATTATAACTCGAAGGAGAATTTCTATAAAATAATGCATAGATGGTATTTGTCCCCAGAAAGACTATCAAAAATGTAAAAAGGGGTTTCAAACATACGTTGGAAATATGAACAAGAAGGGACCTTTTACCATCTTTGGTGCACATGTAATAAAGCTAAAAAACGTTGGACCCAAATTCATATATTAATTCAGAAGATTTTGAAGATTAATATACAGTCAAAACCAGAGACTTTCCTTTTGGGACTGGTGGAAAAACAACTGGAAAAAGCTCATGGACCTTTGTTTTCATATATGATAACTGCAGCTAGACTTTTATATGTTCAAAGGTGAAAAGATTCAACATTACCTACAGTGGAAGAATGGATGGTGAAGATGATGGAGTTAGCTGAGATGGCAAAATTGACAGCTTTGCTTAGAGAAGAAGCATTGACTAACTTTAATGCCAATTAGAAGCCCCTTTTGGACTTTTTGCAGAAGACAGAAAAAAATGAAATTATGATATATGAATTTGATGATTAGTTAAATTAATAGATTATACAAAATATGTATGTTAAGTTGTAGTTTTAGAGTAGGAGGTTATTTTATGATTTATCTACATCTGCTGTATAAGAAGTCAGAAGTTGTTATTTTTATATTTTCTTTCTTCTTCCCTTTTTTTTACTTTCCATCACTTTTGTATTCTTCCTCTATCTCTAACTCTCTTGTTCTCTACTTTTCTCCTCGATTATTAGTTTTTGTTTGCTTTTACCTTTATGCTTTTTATAACTTAATAAAGTTCTGATAAAAAAAGTCAGGCTGTCATTCGGTACTTTTTTCTGGGCAACTACTCAATATTTTTAAAGAATGTCAGTGTGGGCAATGTAGGAACTAGAAGAATGCTTATAAATAAAATGCTGTTTAAAGCTGGTGCTCTGATTTGCAGGCTGCCAGGTTCCCTTTTTTAATTAAAATAATCTGATAGAAAATTAAGGTCAGGCACAGCAGATATCCTGATAGCTACCAAGGGAGGTGTTTGTGGGTAACCCAGAGTTTTAGAGTTAATTGGCTTTTAAACATACTCCTACTGGCTTTGAGCATACTCCTTAACTTACTCCAAGGTAACTTACAGTTGATGAGGTAGACATTTTCAAGGTGGTAAATATTTGATTTGATAATTAGTCCCATCTTCCTCAAACTTAATATTTTTGCCACACACCAATATGTAGCTATGGATCATTTTCCTTGATAAATCAAAGAACAAGTATAAAGTTTTTGACCCATTTGCTTAATTGGGTTCTCTTTATCTAGTTTTAGGACTTGTGTGAAGAACAGAGTTTTAGGTCATATTTATACAGAAATACTGAAAATTCAAAAGGGTTTACAAACTTTTAAGCCCCACTGTATTTGTCACATTTAAAGCATATTTTAGGTCCTTTTTTATGGTGAATGTGGTTCAGGCTTAAAGTTGAGAAACCTGATGCCTCTTAGTGCTTTGACCAGAATGTATTGTTCAGTGGAATTTCTTAACACTGTGTGTGTTAAGGTTTTACACATAACTGGAAGGTGTGGAAGCAAATAAGAAAACAACGAAAAGTCGTCTTCCTCCCTCATTTGTATACCTTGGCTAACATTTTACCACAGTGGTGACCAACGTGCTATTATGGACAACAAGAATTTAAATTATAAACTGTAGATTCCCCAAACCCACAACTTTTAAAAATAAAGATTGTCTTATCAGTTCTTTAAATCAGATTGCTCTATTTCTTTACATCTATTTTTTTTAAGTTTAATTCACAATACTGTATTGAGTATTAAAATGCTATTTCATTGCTGTGTGTTAAGATGGAGCTGGTATTAGAAATTCTTTTAAACTCGATAATGTGTTGGAAATGGGTCTGAGAATAAACAAGACTAGATTTCTTTAGCTACAAAATGTTGTCTGCCTTTCATAACAGCCAGTACTGCATGCAAATAATATCTTTTTCCACTGAGAGTTACCATGGTTTTGTTTCTGGCTATGTCTGTCAGATCTCATTGGGGTCAAAAACTAAGTTGCCTTTCAGATAATTTCTTTCTCTACTTACCTTGCCAACATTCGTGATCTTAATAATAAGTTAACCTAGGGGCTTTCTTAAGAATGAGTCTCGCTGGAATACAGGAGTTGTTAAAGTGTCAGGAAGAACAAGGTCTTTTACATATTCTTATGGGATTGGATTTTGAAACCATGGCACCTTGCAGCTTTTGAACTTGAGCTGAATTTAAAATTAGCTTATGGCAGCTTTCTCCATCCTGGTGCCCTTTAGATATGCGAGTTTACAATTCCCATCACTGTCTATGCTTGGGTCCCAGCAGTCTAAGATATTTGGATAGCATCCGATTGCAGAATATTGGATTTATGGATTCCACTATTACAAGATTATTGTGGCAGCCACTGTCTGAATTCGTAGGTGATGTGAGTGTTGCTTGAAATTGGCCATGAAGCTTAAGTAGAGTCTCCTAAGTATATAAAATTATCTCTGAAAATTGTATAGTAAGAAAACTAGTAATTTGGTGAAGAGTAACATTTTTATATCCAGATTGTTAGCTTCAGAAGCATCTGGGCCTAGATGATAATATTGGAGTAGATGAACTCTGATTTTATGATAATTCTTGTTTTAAGTTTCAATGTTATATCCATGTGTTTATGTTTTGAACATTGAAAATGTGATAGTAGAATGATAGGAGCAATCCAAAGGAAAGGTTCAGATGTAATGTTTTTAAAAAGCATAGTGTTATTTTGAACATGCAGAAGTAATGGGAAGTCTTTATCACAAACTGCTAAATAAGATTGGCCTGTCAATCTCACTGATGGTCCTTCAGTTGACAGTTACAGTATTAAACCCCATTTATTTGGAAACTGAAGTTTTTCTCTCCAAATAGTTACCTATGAATTGGGGAGAGGAATGTTTACTGAGAATACAATGGGGGGGGGGTGTCTTTGAAGGTTCCATTAGCTATTGCTACCTGACTTGGGAAGTACAGGCCTTATCTCTGTTGCTTACCTGGTTATATTTGCACTCCTCCCCCCCCCCAGCTTTAAAATAATGCTTAAATAGGACTGTCTCTTTTGTGTTTCCATGACTATCCAGTTTCGTCTTCTCTTTTCCTCATCTCCATCCAGTTTGTTCCCCTCTTCCTCTTTCCTCTGGTGCACCTACCCTTTCTCCTGAACACATCACTGTCTTGTATATTTCTTCTTTTTTGTTGCTTCTGCTGGAAGAAAAAACATGTGTGAGTGTGTTCCTGTGTGTCTGCTGTAACAGTGGTTTGTATGCGAAAGAAAGGTTGATATATGCCAATGAGTGATCTATTAATATAAATTGGGTGCCTTATTTTACAGTTAATTTTAATTAATAGGTTAATATAAACATTTTTGAGGCCTGGCCTTGCTCTTTAGAAGATGCCTTATGGCAAATATAAATGTTTACATGTGTGCACCTCTACCACACATATATTTGTTGAAAGGGACATTTTCAGGATCGGTTGAAGTTGGCTGAAGTTGGCAATCCTGGGTTGACAAGGTGGGGGAGTGGGGTAGGACATTTAGTCTAGGCTGTCTGTGTGGTTTTATGTTATATCTGTTTTTATTGATTTTTTTATTTGTATGCTGCCCAGAGTCCATTGGAGTTGGACAGCTATAACACATTTGAATAAATAAATAAGATAAAATAAATAAATTTCAGTATGTATAGAAAAGTTCTAGGCTATTTTGCATGACCCCAAGCCATTCATAAAGGTTTTGGAATTAAATTATAAAGCTAGTTTGTGGCTAGTCTGCTCAACACAGAACTAACCAGTGTCATATTCATATAGAAATCATACAAGATTTAGTTTTTTTACATTCTGAGATTAAGGAAATTTAATCAGCCTTCATGATTATAAGAAATATTCAATTATGCCGTATTGTTATTTAACTTTTATATGACTCCACTAGTTTGTATGATGAAATGAGTGCCACTGAAACCAGAAGAGAAACGTATTTGAATCCTGTTATATGTGGATGACACAGTAATACTTTCCCAGACTCCACCTGGCCTCAGAGGGGCACTGGGAGCATTGGTCTGTTATTGTGTTTCTGAAGCTCTGGAAATCAATAACAATGACCAAAATGTGGTCTTTGCAAAACGCAAATACATGTTTGGACTTTAAATAATTATCCTATTCAGTAGGTTAAATCTTTTAACTACCTAGCCATAGTTTTTATGCCACAACCTCATGTAGAATTCATAAAGACTATGTAGCACAAAACCCTCAAAAAGCTGCAGCAGCATTGCAATCATTTTTCTCTAGTAAAGGGACTTTATTTATCCCAGCTGCACTCCAAGTGTAATCAGCTAAAGTTAGAGTGCACAGCTATTATTTGGTGCCCTTTTGATTATGTGGTCTTTTGATCCTCTAGAAAGAGTTCATACCAAATTTTATGGGACTATATTTCAAGACCCCTTCTGTGTTTGAAACATAGTTCTCTACCATGTGGCTAGCACCAGTAGGATTTTGACCAATACTCGGTTGTACATTTTCATATATTGGGTCAAAGTATTCTTTGCTCTGTAGGTCTGACATCTCAGATCCTTGATGACAACTTTGTGTCATGGTGGCCCAAAGCGATAGGCAAAAAATTGAAGTTCCTTGGATTTTCATTAACCCAACTTTGTACATTCAGGTATGAATGTGCAACAGTAATGTTGAGGTAAAAGATTACCCATCTTCTGGTGGGGGGAGTTGAAGAGGAGGCAGTCCTTTACTTTACCAAGGCTTGGGGCTAGGAGGGACAAAGGCAGGAATGGCTTGGACTGGGGTGAGTCCTTGCCTAACGAATGGCGAGATTCGGTTAATGACAGCAACAAGAACTGCCGGGATTGCCATTGCTAAGCGATGCAGTCATGTGAGGTCGCACTTTATGACCACATTGCTTAGCAATGGAAATTCTGGTCCCAATTACTGTTGTAACTCAAGGATTACCTGTATTCCTGACCAGCTCATTTAGCTTCCTTACACCTGCTAGTTACCTAAGTCAAACTAGAATCCCTAAATATAGGAGGACTTTCTCCTTGACTCAATTTGATCCCCTTCCTACTGCAGTCCTAGAAGGGACAAAGTTATCCCATTTGAGCTAAGGTTTTATCCATATGGCAATGGGGCTATTAAAACTATTAAGTGCATTTTATTATATTGTTCATTTTATGCACGCACGTGGTCAGAGATGATGACCCCACTTTTATACAAATTTCCTGCTCATTCTAATAAATTCTACTTAAACTGTTTACCTTTGGATATTCATGACTCCATTACTCTTAATGTATCTAAATTCTGCTATGTCATATGCAAAATGTGCAGCTAATTGACTGATATTCCCAGTTAATTTCACTATTTGTTCTTTTTTATATATATGAAACCTGTTTTATTTGGTGCCCAATTAGGTCTATATAGTTCTTTTGATCCTCTAGAAAGAGTTCACACCAAATTTTATGGAACTATATTTCAAGCCCCCTTCTGTGTTTGAAACATAGTTCTCTACCATGTGGTTAGCACCAGTAGGATTTTGACCAATACCTGGCTGTACATTTTCATATATTGGGTCAAAGTATGCTTTGCTCTGTAGGTCTGACATTTTTTTATATATATGAAACCTGTTTTATACTATTGAGGTTAGTTACTGTTGTAGTAATTTCAGTTGGGTAAAACAATTGCTATTGAAGGTTTTCAAAGCAGCCCCTCCCAAATATTGTGTGGTTTGATTCAGTCTTTGATGCTATGAAAAACCTAAACTAAAACTGATATTCACTGAGGGCTTGTTGCACATTAGCTATTTATAATCACTTCCTAATTATAGCTGCTGATTTGGCCAGCACACTCTATATTGGGCTGTTCAGATTCTTTGAAAAATACACTTTGAAGCAAAATGGCTGTGCATGCACGCACATGGGGAGACAGCTGGGAGAAGCCTTTGAAGTATCCGTGTGAACCTGGAAGACTATGAGGCTGCTTTAATGATTAAAAAAGGGGTGCCACATATGCACTCCCATGCGGTTCAGAGTACTTATCTTAAAGGACTTGCCCAAGTCTACTCTGTAATTTAATTGACCCCCATTTAACGGACATATTCCCCAAATACTGGATAACTCTCTTGCATCTGAAATAGTCTGGACAAGGCATATATATTTATGTTGCATTATGATATATTTGTCATTTTTGTCTGCTTGTATTTCATAAGATTGACAGTTGCTTCCAGACAAGGAATAGACATATTCTTCATCTCAAGTAGAGTAACATAGGTTTTGGCATGAACACAATAAATAGATGCCACCAAACCTCTCCTTTTCTGTTAGTTAGGAAAAGTATTTTTCTTCTTAAAATCAAGCTAGTTGGAAACTAGTGACATTTAGCCCTTCTCCTCAGCCTCAAATTTAAATTGGGATTTGTTAAAAGCAGGATTTTCCAGATAGTAAATTGGCACAGGGGTAAGGTCTATTCTAAGAGTCATCAATTTTCTAAAGGAATAGGAAAAAGTTAGCTTAGGACTATGCTAGGTTTAATTTTTTCTCTGTGTTATTTAAGCTTTATTGCCTCTGTACAACCTGAGTCATTGTGCCTTTTTGCGCAACTTGGAACTTTTTTTACCTCAAACGTTGCCTCTGATTAGGAGCAAACTAGCATTATCTTATGGTCTGCTGTGACAGTATATTTTCCTATACGTTTTTCTATTGGAGGTTCTTTCAGGATTCTGTGATTTTTATTTTTATCTCTTCCATCATTGAATGTTTTGCATGTTATTACTTAAAGTTAAAAAGAAATCTTGCCGTTTCTCCTTTACTTTTTAAAAATAAAGTTTGATTCTACTTAACCTCTAGTGAGGTTGATCTGTCTCCTAAAAGAGGGAGAGGTGATTTCTGTGGTCATACACCTTTATGTTACAGGGCCATGCTGTATAGTTTTATCCCCCTTTTTCCTTTTATTTGCCAGTAAGATCAAGGTATTCACAGCTGATGGCTTGTAGGCAGTCATCCACTTTGATGGAGATCAGCTTGAGCAAGGTGAATGTTTAAATACCTCCACTCCATTGTCAAACAACAGAAAAAAACTATCACTGCCTTTGGCAAAAAAAAACCCAGCATGATCATTGTTACCAGAATGTGCATCTATCAGTCATTAACATGACTGATGCTGCTGTATGCTGCAGAATCTTCTACCCTGCTTCAAAATGATTTGAAAAAGCTTGAGATTTTCCAAATATGCTGCCTATACTGAATATAAGGGATTTTATGCTGTGACAAAATGCAAAATGAAACAACTAAAGAATGGTGCTGCACCCAGGCTATGGTAGCTGATGAAATTCAGAAGCATCAAATGCTGTAGTTTGGATACAACTGCTGAATGATTCTACACCAACTTCCTTATCAGTTGATCTGGAAGTCATGCCTCATAGATTGGAAAGTATAGTGATCAGCTCCAGAGAAAATCTATTGAAACTTAGGTTCAACCTGATAGAAGAAAAACATCTGTCTTACTACAAACAAAAATGAAGGAATGTGCTACATGATATCAGTGGACCCATAGCACCTACAGCCTCATTTTGGTTATCCTGTAGGTGATCATCAGATGTGAACTAGGATTTTAAATTCAAGTTTACTTGCCAGTAAGGTGCACAGCTTGTGGTAGTCCTACCTCTCTCACATACTACCATTAGGATGAAGATGGCAGCAATAATTACCAAACAGCTACACCATGGCAAGAAGGCAGGGCCAGGATGTATAGATCAAGAAGTTTTCTGAGAAAGGAGGTTTGAAAGCTATGGGTTGAGCCTTGCTGCTACAGCATCAATTGACATCATTCACATAATGACATAACATAAATGACATAATCATCACAAATTATGTACTTTCAGAGTTAATGGACATTAAGGAGTAATAGACACTTCCTTCTCCCAAATGATCTGTTAAACTGAAGTTTTACTGTACTGAATTGCATTAGAATTGTAATAGGGATAGAAAGAACAGATTTAGATGATACATGATTCCAGCAGTCTGATGTTTGAACGAGTATGTTAGTTTTGTCTAGCTGAGAAGGACCTATGCACAATTCATAACATGGTCAGAAACCTATGTATGGGTATACATAGATGTCAGAGGAAATTGCCTGTCATGGCCTAGGCTGATAGAGACTGTGTTTTGTTTCTAAAAAGATAATAAGGGCACTATACCATGTTTTAGCTAACCCTGCATAGGTATAGCTGGAATAAACATATTTAACCTTCATTTGTTCTCCCTATGTTGACATTCAGATTGTAACTTTGGGAGACAATTTTCCCTTCTATATGTTGTGCTGTGATAGAATTGTAATCACTAAGAATATCTATGAACCTGGTATGCAAATAAAGATCTGTATTTGAATTGGAATGGACTTGGAAAAAAATTACTGTTTAATGGTTAGGCTGTTGAATTTATTTATTCCATTCATAGTCACAGATTGACCTTTTCTATCTCAAATAATCTCCCTTACAGGATTTTTGTGAGAAGTATGACATTCTGAACTCTTCGGAGGATATGTTGCTAAAATACAGTTCCGTCTTCTAAAAAGGATGCTTTCTAGCCGCCTTGCTTCCGGAGACAAATGCTGGAAAGTGTGTGAGCGATGCCTTCTTAAGTCTCAAAAGCCAGTAGTAGGATGGTTAAAATAAGAATTCCAGTGATCCAAAACTCATAGGCTGTTCTTAAGATTCTTACAGAAGTAGCATAAATTATGCAAAATAAAAGAATAGAAGTAACAGAATTCAGAAGATTGTGTACATTTATTTTGTATAGATTTAAATGACAGGTGCCAGCTTTTGTTGTAAGTGAACTTGGTGGAGTGTAATAACTAAAAATAAAAATTAAACTGCATGTTAAAAATTAAAGCCAGTTTGGTCTAGTGGTCAAGACACCAGGCAGAAAGCAGGAGACTGGGAGTTCTAGTTCCGCCTTAGGCATGAAAGCCGGCTGGGTGACTTTGGGCCAGTCACTCTCTCTCAGCTGAGCTCACCTCACAAGTTGTTGTGGAGAAAATAGGAGGAGGAAAGAGTATTAGGTATGTTCACCGTCTTGAGTAATTTATAAAAATAATAAAGCGGGGGGGGGGATCTAAAAAGCCACAATTTTGATTTCAATTTTAAATGGAGTATGCTTTAAATGAAAAAAGTATTCTGACAGATACATCATTCATATTAATGATTCTTCTGATGTTACAGCTGTGGATTCCTATGCTGAGACTCCCAACATATGGGAGCTGCTCTAAATTGTGTTTTGTGTGTACCTTGTGGGTTACTTTTGTTTCTAGGTATTCCTAAAATGAATTTAAGGCAGCCTTCCACTCTGCACACAATGGTGTCATTATTTTCCTGTTATTGATGTGGTAGCCACATGTTATGTGCTATTTAAAGCCGAGTCCTAGTCCGGAGGGAGTCGAACAGCTAATATATTACCTTTTTTTGGTACCAATATTTATAATGGTATCTAGAAGTGTATTTTCTAGTATCATAATAGAAATAGAAGTGTAATGTTTTGCTTGGCTATGAACATTTTTGGAATCAGATCTGTTGTATCAGCCTTTTACAACCTGGAACTTTTGCAATGAGTTGGGACTGTCCCACAACCTGGGATTTCTAACCGGCAAAATAGAAAGCGCTATTCTTGATTTTTTGTTGCACACACCTAGATTAAAACAACACAATCCCCTTACATGTTTTAGGCAAAGTTTTAAAAAAATCTTTGTATTAACATAATTTGTCCCTCCACATTTTTAGGCATGTCCTACCATCAGCACTATAGTGGGAAAGGGTTATTGAATAATATAAGCAAAGACAGGTTTCAATTGTGAGAAGACAACGGAAGGAAGAAGTTGCTTGGTATCATTTCAGAGGTATGATAGGATTTAGCAACTGAAGGTAAGGTTAATTAATAATTCAACACAGTTTTTCAAACAAGTTTGAGTTTTTGCAAGAGAACTTACACAATTAAACATGCTTAGCATCATTCTTTTGCAGGAGCAAATAATGAAGGTAGATGACTGGCTTCTAGATAGACTGATAACCATGCCACTGATGACAAAACAAAGACAAGAACTTGACTACATCTTGCTCCAGTGGGAGATTTGCAGTGTTGTTTATGTATATATCTCAGATTTTGAGAAAATAATTTACAATCTCCAACACTGTTCTGCCTTTCAGCTTTATTTTATTTCCTCCCCCTCCCCACAATAGTATTCTGTAGTACCTGTAGATCAGCAGTAGAAGTGCTGGCAGAGACAATTTCCCAGTCCCTTTCACACCTAATTTGGACTATTTGTGCTTTTGACATCCTTGCAAACTGCAGAGCCTAAAGCTCTTTTTTCTTCTGCTTGTATATTTATTTTAAGATTTTAAGCTGAACTACTAAATGTGTTCAGTTACCCAAACTGACATTATTAGCCATTTCTGTATCTTTACCTAAGTTAAATCTTAGCTGTAAATGTGTTGTCAATAGACTTATTTTTACCAAATTTATTGAATGGAAACTTGCAGTTTTATTAGATTAGTAGAATTTGGCAGTGATTTACTTTTTTGTTGAGTCAGTTGGTTCTGTAAAACTCTTTAATAGATAGGAGTTGATTTTTACCTCTTTTCAATGAGCCTGGCTTTGAAATAGCTTGTATAAGGCCTAGGAATTTGGTTTGAGCTAACCTTAAAAATAACCCTCCCAAGAAAAGATAGTCAAAGAGCACACATTATTTAAGGTGAACAATATGTTAGAGAAATTGCTGCATTTGGTCTGCATGCATCGTTGCCCAGCTGAGGTATTCATTAATCATTGCTGCTCCTCCCAGTGCTGTGTCTCTTTGATTGATTAACAATATGAGCCATGATTAGATTTCATGGCTACAAACCCTTCCCGTCCCTCCCTGCCAAATTATATCTGATTTAGTCATTCACACAATATTTGGGAGGGAAGTCTGGTCATCAGTTTCTGTAGATAAGTGATATATGTGCAGCATCTTAGATTAAATGGATCTATGTCACTCAATTTTATAAATTAAAATTCTACCCAGCTTGCCTTGAATGTCTTTTGTAGAGGGTGGGCAGTCTGTCTAGACTTTTCTCATCAAAGCTCTCCACTCTGGGTTAAATGATGCCACTAACAACAGAATTCACTTGGCACAGCGAATGCATACAGGATTATGTATGAGAATGCCTTCTTGGATCAGTCTGATGCCCACTGAATCCATCTAGTACAATGCTCTTTCTCAAGCAGCCATCAGCCAAATGAAATGCCTCTGGGAGTTTATAAATTGGGTATAAAGAAGATAATCTGCCCTTGTTTGGGTCCAGTATGTGATACAAAGATGTTTACTGCCTCTGAAAAGAGAATGTATTCAGTTATCATGGACATTATTCATTTACAGACCTTTGAAATGACAGGACATATCTGGATGGATGGAACTGGATAATCTGAGGTCTCTCCAGGCCAGTGTCTCAACTTAGTATTTTGATGAAAAAGTAGTTTGTTCTGCTAGAATGTGAGTAAAAAGCTAATTACACCCTCCTTATAAGAAAGGCAGCTGTAAAGCTAAGAGAATTGAGAGAAGAGGGACAGGTGACAGAGGAAAAACAAGGAAGGAAAGGTGTTAACAAACGTATACTGTATTTGAAGAAAAAAGATTGGTGGCCTTTGTGTTAGTTAAAGAGATATTTTGTAATGAAGCACAAAGGAATAGTTTTGCTGGTGTACCTCTTTAAAGAAGAACAACTTATATCTCCTATCATCTACAATGGTGCTTAAAAGTTTGTGAACCTTTTTAAATTTTCAATATGTCTGCATAAATATGACCTAAAACATGTTCTGTTCTCCACACAAATCCTAAAACTAGATGAAGAGAACCCAATTAAACAAATGAGTAAAAAACATTGTACTTGTTTATTGATTTATTGAGGAAAATGATTCAAAGCTACATATTGGTGCATGGCAAAAGTATGTGAACCTTTCAGTAACTGGTGTGCCCCCCTTGGACAGCAATAACTGTAGCTAAACATTTCTCATAACTGTTGATCAGTCCTGCATGTTGGCTTGGAGAAATTTGAGCCCATTCTTCCATACAGAACAGCTTCAGCTCAAGGATGTTGGTGACCTTCCTTGCATGAAGTGCCTGCTTCAGATCCTTCCACAATATTTCTCTAGGATTAAGGTCAGGACTTTGACTTGGCCATTCCAAAACATTAACTTTCTTCTGCTTTAACCAGTCTTTGGTTGTACAACTTGTATGTTTTGGGTTGTTGTCTTGCTGCATGACCCACTTTATCTTGAGCTTGAGTTCATGGACAGATACCCTGACATTTTCCTATGGAATTTGCTGGTACAATTCAGAATTCATAGTTCCATCAGTAATGGCAAGCTGTCCTGGTCCAGAGGCACCAAAGCATGCCCACACCATAATATCGACACCATCACGTTTCACAGGTGGGATAAGGTTCTTATGCTGGAATACAGTGTTTGCCTTTTGCCAGACATAATACTATTCATTCAAACCCAAAATTCCATTTTGGTCTCATCTGTCCACAAAACATTCTTTCAATAGCCTCCTGGCTTATCCGCATAGTCTTTCACAAACTGTAGATAGATGGGCAGCAATGTTCTTTTTGAAGAGTAGTGGCTTTTTTCTTGCAACCCTGCCATGCATGCCATTGTTGTTCAGTGTTCTCCTGATGGTGGTCTCATGAACACTGACATTCACCTTTGCAAGAGAGACCTTTAGTTCCTTAGATGTTACCATGGGGTTCTTTGAAACCCCCTGGTGTATGACATGCTTTGCTGTTGGTGTGATCTTGGTTGATCAGCCACTCCTGGGGAGGGTAACAGTGGTGTTGAATTGCCTCCATTTGTACACAATCTGCCTGACAGGAGACTGATGGAGTCCAAACTCTTTGGAAATAGTTTTGTAACCTTTTTCAGCCTGGTGAGCATCAACAATTGTTTTTTAAAGGTCCTCAGAAATCTCCTTTAATCTAACCATAACACATTTCTACTGCTCTTTAAATAAGGCAGGACCTTCCATACTAGCCCCTGATTAACATCCCATTGATTGAAACATCTGACTCTTAATTTCCCCTTCAAATGAACTGATAATCCTAGAGGTTCGCATATTTTTGCTACACATCAATATGTAGCTTTGGATCATTTTCCTGAATAAATCAATGAACAAGTACAATGTTTTTGACTCATTTGTTTAATTGGATTCTTTTTATCTAGTTTTAGGACTTATGTGGAGAAGAGATCACATTTTAGGTCATATTTATGCAGAAATGTTGAAAATTCAAAAGGGTTCACAAACTTTTAAGCAGCACTTTATTCATATAATTGTATTGATA
Organism: Python bivittatus; assembly: GCF_059951505.1. Classification (NCBI taxonomy): domain Eukaryota; kingdom Metazoa; phylum Chordata; class Lepidosauria; order Squamata; family Pythonidae; genus Python; species Python bivittatus. Next base: position 9,416,014 of record NW_028277098.1, read on the forward strand.
AAGATTTTGCTTTAAGCACAGGTAAGAGAGGCAAAATATCAAAAGTTCAAACCTAAATATATGCACTGTATGATTATTAGTTTACAACAGTAGCTGCAAGATCTTAACATATATTATCTACGCACTAAATAAGACTGGAACAAGTTATTCTACATCTGTCTGGTTTCAGCCAGACACCATTACTGGTCACATAGCAGGGATTGAGAAGTGGAGCCTCCTTGCTTCTGTTGTTAGTCTTGGCCAGCTGGATCATTTTCTCCCTCTGGCACAGTGTGCTAGTACATATTTGGGAAGGGGTAACTGAAAGATCTGCAGTAGAGATGCGTGGGGATGAAGTAAACTCAATCCACATTGCTGGCAAGAGGGAGAAAATGAGTCAGACTAGAAGCTGCTGTTTCTCTGCCCAGATGATTGTCACTTCTTTGTTTACCTGGTTTTCTCAGGAGAGGAGGAAAGTAACTATTATTGTCTTTTTTCTTGTCAAGCTCTATGCTGGAGGAAGCGTGTATGGATTGTAAGCATGCGGATGGGTGCAGAGCTGGTCAATTCTTCAAACTATTTATAGAAGCTATCTTGCTGGAGTCTAGTGGAAATGGCAGCCAAAACTCTGGGTAACAGAGGTCCCTGATTCGGTTCTTTTTCCCCCTTCATGATAACATGAGTTTCCTTAGTGAAGTTTTAAATTAGATTAAAGGGTTTTTTTAAAATAATAGGAGTAAAAGCAAAAAAAAAAAGTAGGATTTTCTCATAGTATATAAAATGGCTAGTGGCTTATGGATTTTGTGTGTAATCAACAGTAATGGCAATAGTTGCTTAAGTACAGACCAGGTAGCTTGAAACAGATTTATATGTAGTTTGACTGCATCCCCCCCATATATAAAATGTCAAAGGTGAATCTCTTGGGGAGGAAGAGGGTTCCTCAGTCTGACACATTTTCACACTTCTTGATTGTCGTTCTTCAATGAAGTTAATCCAGCAATTTCAATCCAGCAATTGATGAATACAATTAACAGAATGTTGGGTTCCTTTTTTCTTTTCTTTTCTTATTTTTAGAGGGAAAATGAGCAGCTGTGTCAATAGAAGAAGAGTTCTAGACAAGGTGGAGAAGCTAAAAAGCCCTTTTAAAGTAGTGACAATTGTAATTTGAAGTGTTTGTTTATAGTTTTTAGCTAGTTAGGCTACTTTCAGGAATTTCTTGATGAAATGTTAGTGTCTTTGATTTCTGCAAGCCAGAGCTTGTTTTATGGTAAATTATTGAGGAATGCTTTATAAAAACAAACTGAAGTTTTATTAGAAAACTGTTTACATAGTATGTGGTATTTCACGGTTGTGGAATCTTCTCTGTATAATGAATATAAGTTCAATATTTAATAAAGTTAATTCTCTCTATCTTTATTTCTTTATTTATCATATTTGCATAGCCACCCATCTCACAAAAAAGTGACTCTAGATGGCATACAACAATCTTTAGGGACATTTTAACTTCATCACAAATAATGGACATTTTAACTTCATCACAAATAACATATTTTCTTAGAGCAAGCAAGAATAATCAGAACTTTCAACATGACATAGGATTATGTTGGCAGAGTCATGATGCAGATTGCAGTCCAGTACACTTGGAGGACACCATATTGGGGGAGGATAAATTAGGGAGTGTTACTGTAGTTGTGCCATCATTTTACTCAGCCCTTGAAGTTAAAAGGTAACATGGTTAGATGTCATAACACTGGGACATGTACCTTTGTGAAGTCATTCATTGAACCTCTCCCTGGATCTGAGCCAAGAGCATTACCATGACTTGAAGAAATGTGTTAGGGTGGAAATGGTTGAAAAGGGTGTGCTTGTTCCATTTAGGTCATGTGCACCCTTGAACCATTACACTAGACTTGAAGGAACTGCTTTAGTGGCAGATTCCAAGTAAGAGCTCCAGAAGCAGGTTTCAGCTAGCAAAACCTGTTCAGGATCTGCAAATCTGTAATGGCATCTGGGAAGTAAATATTAATTTAGTGAAGTTCAGAGTTGAAAAACTTCCAGTAAGATCTGTTGATCCATCAACCAGTTCTTTATCACAGGACGTTTTAAAAGCAGTTTTCTGTCAGTAGTGATTGACAACGTTTTTAAAAATGTGTAGCATAAGGTGATGGGTTTAAACTGTTTTGAAGAACCCTGGCATTCTTCTGAAATTTATTGAAGATTTTTTAAAATATTATTATATTGTTGTAAAACATACATAATACATTATATTATTTTGGTACAGTGGTATTTGTACAGCGTTGACTAAAGATTATTAACACTCTAAAGTTTAGATAACTTAGACCATTGAAGATGGAAAAAAGAGAAGTATTATATTAGTATTAACTATGATTTAAAATGGCAGTTGGCACAAAATTATTTAGTTTTTTGATCCAAAATTGAATATAATGTTAAAAAATCACAAATTCAAAAGCTGCAAATTACATCAAAATATTTGTTGTACAATAAGGGTTTATGTCTTAAAGCTGATTACTTATATTAAGGTCTCCACTGTATTGTTATTTATTATTTGTGCATGTTGGGAAAAAAAAGATAAAGCGGATTTGATGATTTTAGTGGAGAAGAGCACTAATGATTTCAGCTTCTCTGGAAGCCATGAATCATGCTTTCAGTTCATGTAAGATAAAGATGAGGGAAAGGAGACACAATCTGTGTTACTTTGAAATTATGCTTTGGAAATATAGGCAATGTGCAGGAGTTACAAGACAGATATCTAGGGTTCCTCATGAAAAGTAACTTTGAAAACAATTCTGAACTCAGAAAGTTTGAAAAGCCCCATTATAAAATATACTACCTATATCATTTCATAGGTAGTTGGAGTGAGTATTACTGTCATCTTCAGTTCATTTCCTACATAGGAGTTTAAAATAGAGAAAGTAAGGTTTATGTGTAAGCTATGGCTGTGTATAATTGTATACATAGTTTTGCTGCATCTCTGACTCAGCTGTTCATTGGTCTGATTTCCATTTATTTTGAGCATCAGAGACACCTCCTGTCAAGGTAGAAGCTATTTAAATTGCAACCCTCCTCTCCCAAATAGCTGCTAAGTGACTATACATAAGCAAGATTTATAGTCTGAGGGCATGTAGATTTTACTCAATATTTCTTTTACATTTTTCCCTACTTAGAACTGTATGGGGCACATTGAATTGGAGAAAGTTGGAATTGGGCACGGAGCAATTCATTTATGATGCTCCTTATTTTTCTTCTTATAAACATAATGCTTCTTTATAAGATTATATTATGGGCTAATAATGGAGCAGGGGTAGCATAACACTGGCTGCCTGATCACTGATGCTGTTCAGTGACATTTTCAGTCAGAAATAAGATGAATAACTGAAAATGTTGACTTACTCATGGAATTCACAGCCAGATAGTAGTGCCCACCCAGCTAAGTGGTAGCATCTTACTGACCTTGACTGATCTCAGTAAGTTAATCAGGATCAACCCTAATTAGAATTTGTGAGGGTTGGTTGTTTTAAATCAAGTCAGCCATTCTGCTAATGGGCATTTATGTCTGCCAATTTACTACCTGCTAAAGGGGTTGGTTTAAATAGACCTTTGAAATAACATTGCTTTGGAAATATCTGAGCATGAAACAATGCTTCAGTAAATTCTTACTCCTTCTAGATCCATGTATTTTATTTGAAATGTGAAGAATCCTGTGAAGGTTAACCAATTATAGAATGTGCTTTCATGGCCTAGAATTGGCGGAGGTAGAAACAAATATATAGATTAAAAAAAAGTATAAGCGACCATAGCTTATCTTCTTCTTCTTAAAGTTCCATTGGATTATCTGGATTTGATACAGCAAATGAACTTCACTATCTCTTTTAGAGTTCATTTTTTACTGCTAGCTTGGGTATATGGTGATACTGTCTGCTGTCTGCTACCTTTACTGTAGGAGTTGCATCCTTGTTATGTACCTTGCTTTTGTACAGGTCATCTTCATTTAGTGACTGCCTCATACAGTGACCGTTCACAGTTACGACAGTGATAAAAAAGTAACTTTGCAACCAATCATCACATTTACAACCTTGGCATGTCTGTAAAGCAAAGGAAAGCTAAAGTAAGATCACAAGCACAGTTGCGGTTTCACTTACCAACTGCTTCACTTAACAACCAAGTTGTTGCTAAATGAGGACTACCTGTACATGGATTAAGGCAGATCTTTACAAGATAAGAATATAATGATACAGTAAATTAGACCACATAAGGAAAGGTTCAGTTTTTGTGGATGAGAGAATCCTCAGTTCAAGATCATCAGTGAGAATGTATTGGTATGTTACATATATTTAGAAACCACAAATAAATTGGAATGTCACTTTTCATATTGATGTTTTTGCTGTGTTGTTTTAATGAACTATTGTGGAGTATGCTTCAATTATATACACATCAAAATATGTCATTCTTTTGAATTAAATATGTTCTGTAAGACATTGAGGAAGGGGGTAGCTGTTCAGTAATATTGAACTGGAGTCATGGAATTAAAGTAAATACCTGCCACCGCAGTGTTTATATTGCAGGATGTCTTTCTCTTAGTTAGCAAGCTAAATACAAGGGGGCAACGTGGTGTTCTCTAGCTACTTTGGATTTTAGTCTCATTCAACAGTGACTTGTGGCAAGTAGTAGTGGGATGTAATCCAGATGAACTAAATAGGCTTCTCCTTTTGCTTCATAGTCTGTTCAGATACCGTGTGCAGTCAATCATTTTTTGAGGCCCCGAAAGCAAAGAACCCAGCTTTTCACTGTGGTTTCAGATTCACAGATACAATTTTTGTCCCTGTGTAGAACCCCTTTGGAAGGTTTTAGAGCTTAAAGGATTATTTTGGCTGTAACTCCAGCCTCCGTGCATAGTACCCAGCTAAGCATAGCTCTCTTGAGACGCTTCTTTTCAACTGTGACAGCATCAACACATTCATCCTTGATCATCTTACAGTTTTAAAAAATTGTTTCATTTTATTTCTTTAATTCCCAAGTTTATCCTAATTCTACTCTGCTTTATTTCCTTAAATGAATAATTGAGAGTTAGGACAGTTTGCAATCTTTGTAGACTAAATGTCCTAGGATTGTCAAACATCTGTGGCAAAACATCATCATTTTTATAAGAGAATATGACCCCATTTTTATCTAATTTATCAAAGGACAGATAATCAGGTCTTTCAGGCAGAAGCAGCAACATTCACTACACACAATTTATGCATAGCTTCTCACAGAGACTACTCAGAAGCCAAGGGTGTGGTGTCCTGTACCACCCTTCATTGCCTCTGTTGGCTCTGCTGTCGTAGACTGACATTAGAGGCCACAGCTAAAATACAAATACCAATGACATCCTGCAGAAGTTTCAAAAGTTGTGCACAACAGTGTGCAAATAGGGACTACAGGAACCCTTCTTTGTTCTCTGCAACAAATAGATGTTCCTTTCTAGCTCCATTCCCCACTTCTACCTCTGCCAAACACCCTGCATCCAAAGGTTCCCACTGATGCTGGTACTGCCTCTTCAAAACGTTTCTTTTCTGCCAGTTTCCCTTCTGACTAGAGTTCTTTTGAAGACTAGCAGGAATTCTACCAACTACATCCTCATCACACCATTGGGGTCTTAGTAGCTATGATTTATTCCTCTAATATGTCTTCTTCTCAGAGAATATCTTTGACTTCCAAACACTCCAGACCTGCCCTACATCCATTATGGAGAGGTATTCCACCCAAACCTTGATTCCATATTGCCTGGAGGATTTGGTGCTGCTGCCTCAAAGTAGAGGAAGTTCACTTAGCTTCTAGAAAGCCACCCACTAGGTTGTCTTATGCAACCAAATGGAAATCATGCTGGCTGGAGAATTCTGGGAGTTGAAGTCCACACATCTTAGAGTTGCTAAGGTTAAGAAACACTGCACTAGGGTGTCTTATGCAGCCAAGTGGAAATCCCTTGAAGACTTTGCTCAGAAAGAAAATGTAAACCCTTGCAGAATAGTATCCATCATATTGTCAGCTTCCTGTTACATTTGAAACAACATGACTTGGAGCTCCCTTTGCAGTCTTCTCTGCCTTCCTCCCCTTCTGAGCAATACTTACTTTTTTCCTAAGGCATTGATAAAGCATTTCATAAAAGGCCTTGCTCATTTCTGTCAACCAAGATCTCTGCGGTTCCAGTCTTGAGTTGGTCCTTCATTCTCTCCATGTGAAAGACATGAGCATAGGACCACCATTCCCATTTTGGTTCCCCTCTTCTATACTTACCCCATTGTTGTTATAAACTTTTTCAAATGTGGCAGTCACAACTATACTATACACAATATGTCATATGTATATATACCATAAAATTGTATGAGAGAATTACAGTTTTATTTTAAATTCTTTCCTAATGATCTTTAGCATGGATTTTGCCTGTTTCACAGCTGCCTCACCTGAGTCGTCTTCATAAAGCAATCCACTATGACCCCAAGATCTTTTTTCTGGATAGTTACAGGCAGTCCTGTGCATTTAGCCAGCTCATCTGCAAACTTAGCCGGCTCGCTGTTTACCCCTTAATCAAGATAATTTATGAACAAGTTAAAAAGCAGCAGTCTCAACCCAGAACCTTGGGGGTGTATACTTTTTAGTTTCTTTCTTTGAGAAAAATGCCTGCTTTCTGTTTTTTAACCCATTAGCAATCTATAAAAGGATGCTACTCCTATCCTGTGACTCCTGATTTTACTTTGATGAGGAACTTTGTCAAAGGTTTTTTGAAACTCCAGATATACAGTATAACCACCATTCACTCCCTCAAAATTCTTTAGAAGTTTGGTGAGGCAAGACTTACCTTTGCAGAATCTTGCAGAATCTTCTGTGCTTGGTTAATTCTTTGATTATAGTTTCTACCAGTTTTCCCCAAAGAGATGTTAAGTTGACTGACCTATAATTTCCTGGATGACCTTGGATCCTGTTTTCTAAAAGTAGTATTGCATTAGTTGTTTTGCACAATTCTGGTGCTGAGCCCATTTTGATGGACGCGTTTGTTAGGAAGTCAGCAATTTCACATTTGGGTTCTTTAAGAAATCTTGGGTGGATGCTATCAGGACTCAGTAATTTGTTTTGTTATTGTGTAACATTTCAAGATGCCCTAGAATATCCTGTTATTTTAACTTGGTTTAGTTGTTCTGATTTCCTCCCTAAGAAAGCCAGTGCAGGGTCAGATGTTTGTCTTGTATCTTGACAGATGGAAAGAATTCATTCAGTTTCTCTATAATTTCCATATCCTTCTTCATTTCTTGTCATCTGACAGCCAACCACTTCTCTGGCTGATTTTTTTGCTTTGAATATTTTTAGACAAGTTCTTATTGTTTCTCTTTAAATGCTCTTCAAATACTTTTTTTGTATTACGTTTACCTTGCACATTTTCTATCAGTTTCTGCTACTTTTTTCTATTCCTCATTAGAACAGCCTTTTATTTTCTGAAGGAAGCCTCCTTAACTTTTACAGTTTCCTTCACACTGCTAGAGAGCAGCACTGGCTTCTTTTTGGACTTACTTGACCCTTTCCTACCTTATATAATACATTGTAATTCAGCCTCAGTAACTGTAATATTGAAGCATGGGGAAGAGATCTGGTCCTTTCAGCATACTCAGTCTCTGTGAGGACAATTGAAATCCTCCACTATCGCAAGGCCCTCTTCTCTGTATGTCTGCATGATTTTTTTCACCTTCTCAAAACCAGTCCCAATCTCTCTTGATGAGGTAGGTGATCGTTAGTATATCTCTTAATCTAATTTACATTTGTGACCAGATACTGTCACCCATGATAATTCTATAGAGGAATCTGGTTTTCCAGTAGTTTTTAATATGTTAGAGTTTACACCCTTAAAGAGCAGCCACTTCCCCATTGTGCCCTTTCTTGTCCTTTCTATAAGGCTTGTATCCAGGAATTACCATGTCTCACTGATTTCTCGCTATTACTTTAGGTTCTGTTACATTCATTATCTCAATGTTCTTGTTTGCAATCAAGCACTTGGATTTGTTTGTAATCACCCATCTTGGCTTGGAGACTTTTAGCACTGGCATAGAACACTAATGTGCCTGATTTTTTTACATTAGATTTGGAAATACAGGAAACACATTATATTAACCAGACTGATCCCTGTTTTCCGCCACACCCAGTTGCAGGTTCATATTTTGTAAAACCAGCTCTTCTGTACTTCATGCCACATAAACAGAGTGCACCCTACAATTCAACCCTGCAGTTGCATACTGGAAGAAAGGTTTTTAATTATGGAAATGAGGTTTTCTAGAAATCTTGTCTGCTTTTTGCCATACAGGTAGTTCTTGAGTTACGACTGTAATTGGGACCGGGATTGCCATCGCTGAGCAATGCGGCCATAAAGCATGATGTCACATGACCACATCACTTAGTGATGACAATCCAGGCAACAACCCAAGACACGCAGGTTGTTAAGTGGGAAACAGAGGGAATCCCAAGTAAGGAGTGCAGGGGTGCTGCAGGGAGGTGGGGAAGGCCCTGGGAGGCCTGGCACAGACTGCACACGAGTTGGGGAGGGGGTGCTCAGTGTGGCGCAAGCTTAGAAAGACCAGGGAATGAGGGCGCAGGGTGCATGTGATCGCAGGGAAACTATAGAAAGGGTCATGGGGTACATGTGTGTGATTGCAAGGAGGCCAGGGAAAAAGGGCACAGGGTATGTGCGTGTGTGTGTGCGATCACAGGGAGGCCAAGGAAAGGGGCCTGTGTGTGCAAGTTCAGGGAGGCTGAGGAAGGAGAGTGCAGGGTGTGTGCATGCATGTGTGCGAGTGCAGGGAGGCCAAAGAAAGAGGCTGTGGGGTATGTGTGAGCAAAGGGGGGAAGGAGGGCACCATATTGAGGGGGAGACTTATCCCAGAAACTTGCAACCTTCCTTGCCAGCTTCCCATTGACTTTGCTTGAGGGAAGCCGGCAGGGAAGGTTGCAGATGGCAATCATGTGATTGTGGGGCATTTGGCAACCGATTGTAAGTGTGAACAGGTTGCCATGACCGCATGACCGCAGGGGTGCTTGGAGAGCCATAACTTCAAGGACCAGTTGTAAGTCTCCTTTTTCAGCATCATTGTAACTTTGGTCGCTGAACAAATGGTTGTAACTTGAGGACTACCTGTAATTGTTAAAATATTATTGGTTGCATTCCAAAGAATTCCAGACTTCCTGAAAACACAGTTTAAAAATGACTGGCATGAATAATAAAACAGACATAGTTCAGCTGTTAAAATTAGCTTAAAATTAGAAAGGAATAAGGGGCTATAAAAGTCAGTAAAAGAAATGATAATTTGTATTTTATTTTTTGAAAAGTAGTAAAAGAGTCTAATTTTGATTTGCAGACAGTACTTTTAAATATTTTTGCTTCAAGAAATAATTCTTAAAATTCCCAAATTAATTTTTTTTCTGATATGTGTTGTTGTATTTTCAAAATAATCTTTATTTATTTATTTACTTGATCTGATCTATGGCCACCATCTTGTGAAGCAACTCTGGGCAACTCCAACTATAGTTCTTCTTTATCTAGTCTCTGTGATTTACGAATAAGTAGTAAGCTTCTGGGAGAAGGTCTGGCCATCATCCTTTGGTGGTTGAAGCAAGGACTCCTCTTCCAAAGAATGCATCTTTCAGAGTGGTGAATTAGCCTATAGTGTGGGAGAAAAGTAGAAGGTTGTGCCCACATAGCTTCCTGGCATATCTCCAACAAGGGACTTTACTAAAGGAAGGCTGCCAGTGCTACCATCATAGACAGTAGAATGAGCACAGATCCCAAGAGGGGACGACTGCATAGTATCTCTTAGCAGAGCGTAATGATTTTTGCTATCTATTTACAGAAATAGTAGAAGGGGGAGAGAGAGAGACTGAGTCCTTCAGAGGGCCTTGAAAGGCTAAAAATGAATATTAGTCCTTCCCAAATGATACGGTACAGTCCAAATAGAAGGGAAGTACTCTTTGGACATTCTGAGATTGGAATCATATTTCCATTGGTGTTAAGAGTTTGCAAAAAAAAAAAAAAAAGGTAGGCAACATAATAACCACATGGTTAAGGTGTTTACAGTCATGCTTTGCATGGAGAAATGAGGACAGGAAGGAGTTTTTCACTCTTTCTCAAAGCACCAGGATTATAAATAAAGTTGATCAAAAAAAGATCTAGAACAAAGAAAAGATAGTACTCCTTCATATAGCATAACATTTACTTATAGAATTCATTACTTGACATGCCTTGTAATATGTAATATCAGCTGCAGTATGACTTGGGAGGGGGCGTACAAATTAACAAAAAAAGTTGTAACAAATAGGAAAATTAATAAAAGTTCCCGTTAATGTATTCTACTGTGTAAGTCAGTATCATAGTGGATCTTTCTTATTTATTTATTTATTTATTTATTTATTTATTTATTTATTTATTTATCAAATTTGTCACTGCCATCTCATTAAAAAGTGACTCTGGGTGGTTTACAGAGAAGATAAAATCAATTAAAATACAATATAAAAGCAGTCTTAACTCAATAATAAATAAATTGCAAGAATTGATGGAATTGTTGTATTTATAATGGTTTGTAACTCCTTCCCATAAAAATCCATGGTTATTTAGATATTTATTTGCACTTTTAATAGCAGGTTTAAGATTTTACTCTATTTAGATGCTAAAATGGGTTCTTGGATATCAGATGATAAATCAGAACAGCTGAGAGATGTGAGCAAGGATTTGGAAAGGAGAGTTATTACTACAACAATGACCTAGTTAGCAAATACAGTGCTTCTGTTTCTGCTCCACTGACAAAAAATGTGCCACTACTTTCCAGAATGTCTGCCTTGCACAGTGTGCTTCCGTTACTATATGACACTTTTTCAGGCACCCATCATCAAGGATTTCTCTTCTCCCAGTTCTTCTAAGTTCTATTGTGCTTCCCCTGCCACCCAAATGTTCTGTAGTACTTAGTAATTAGAGGATGTAATTTCCATATAGATGTTTTCCAGAGAAATCTTGCACATGTGCCATAGAGACCTTGTAGTAGATTTGACAATGCCTGCTGGATATACACTGAGTTTCTCATCGCTTTGTGTAAACCAGCATCAAATCACACATTACCTTAATTGTGTAATGTTGAACTAATACTGCTGTTTATCTAATCTTAATAAAAATAAACACAATTATATGGATTTGAGTGCTTAAATCTTCCTTTCTTAGGCACTTGGTTTTGAATGGATGCAAGTGAACATTTTTTTTTAACTCTCTCCAAGCTGATCTGAAACACTCAAGACAATATATGGTATTTCTGATCTGAATGTGGGACTCTCCACATTGAAATCCTGAACATTGAAGAATTCTGTGGCAAATTACTAGATAAGACATCAAGAAAAGATGTAGTGTTCTTAATGGGTAGTTGGAATGCAAAAATTGTAGATCTGGAGGTAAATAGAATCAGAAAGATTTGGATAGGGTAAATGTAATAATGCAAGAGATAGGCTAATAGAATTTTGCAGAGATTTCTTTGTTTATTGCCAACACTTATTTCAAGCAATATAAACAGACTCTAGACATAGACATCACCAGATGACAGTATTGGAATTAAATAGACTAAATAATGAGAAACAGAAGCTGGAGAAGTGTAATCTAGTCAGCCAGGACACTGCTAGATGTAGATTGTGGAACAGACCATAAATTATTGGTGTCAGATATACAGATTAAATTTAGAACATTAAGTGAGTAGATGTGCCAGCAAGATTTCACTTGAAGGTCAGTCAGAATATAAGATCAATGTAAGGAACAGATTCAGTACAATAACTCATGCAAAAGCAAACATGGGAGCTATAAGAAAAGATAAGAGACATCATGAAAGTTGAAGTGGAAAAAGTATTTTCAGAGTTTCAAAGAAGAAAGGATCCAAGTGCTTTCAGAATAAGCTATCATAATAGGAAAAGAGAGAAAATAAAAACCTTGGGCACCACATACAATGACTGAACGCAGACTTTCAGTATGAAATATGAAAGGTCAAGAAAAGATGTAGCAGTCAAAAATGTCAACAGATATAGGAAGTGAACAAGGAAATGAACAATACTAAAATATTCATTCATCCATTCAAAATCAAAGGAATTGCATGAAAATTTAGGCCTAAGAGGAATACCTAAAAATATTATGGAAGAGATTTGATGAGGTCAAAGGAAGATGAAAAGACCATGCTGAGAATTTTTACAAATGGGATTATAGAGTGAAATATTTGCAGAACAAAAATACATTTCAGAATTAGCTCTTGCAGAAAATGAGGAATAAAGGCAATAGACCAGCTGTCAGATAGGACAGTACCATGCATAGATGAAATGCTCACTGAACTATGTAAAGCTGCAGGAAAAGAGGCAGTTAAAGCACTAATAGCAGCATGTCAACAAATATGGAGCAAAAGGGATTGGAAAAGTTTGCTTAAGAATGTGCTTGCAGAGACAAATGCTGCTAAAAGAAGGTTTTTGAAAAGGCAGAGACACATGAGGTCAAATAACTAACATAGGATGGATATGGGGAAAGCAAGAAACTTATAAAGAGGTTGATCTTTGCTTCCTTGACTACAGCTAGATCTTTAACTTTGTATGTCAGGTCAGAATGTTGAACATTCCAAGATTAATGGAAATACTGGAATACATGATTATACTCTGAAGAATCTTTACAATAAACCACAGATGGCAATAAAAATGAATTCACAGTGATTTAGTAAAGATGCATATTGTCCCCATATCTGTTTTCTTCAGTGAATATATTATCAGAGTGGTAGATTGGACGAAGTACTGGTGGCCCTACTTTGCTAAATGAAGGCAAAAAAGATGCAAAAAACCCTCATTGAAATCACAGTTAATGTCACCGTACATGCTTAATGAACTTACTGTTGACCATGAACCAATAAAGTGGTAAATCATTTTGCTTCCTTAGGCTTAAGAATAAATAAAATGGACAGTATGCTGAATTAAAAAGATTAATCTTAGAGAGGAAGGCAATGACAAATGATAAAGAAATTTAAATAACAACAAAGATTGGAATAGTTAAAACAATGGAATTTCCAGTCTGGTTCTGAAAGCTGAACACTTAAGAATGAGAAAGAAGATAAATACTCCTAAAGTATGGGTTTTGAGATAGTTAAGAGGATACTACAAGAATTATCAGTTTGATCAGTCTGGACCAAATAGCCACTAGCTGCTCTGTTAAAGCAATGATCAACAAACAAGAACTCAAATACTTTGGGCATGTGAATGTGAGTAAACTATGGTCTGGAAAATATTGTTTGGCAAGATTGAAGCAAGTAGAAGGGAAGACAACAGATATGATGGATGGGTGGGAATCAAAGAGATTATTTGAATTCTCTCTTTTTCAGTAGTAACTTTCAGATCCAACATTTGGTAATAAGATATGCCTTGCAACAGGTTGTTTAACCTCTTTGTTACTGTGGTGGTTGTTGACAGATCTGAATGTAGCTTTGTTACATCTGTTAAATGTATCCCCCATATTGATATGAAGGATTTGATTTCCTTGCATATCCCACATGTATTTAACAGAAATGTATATACATTGTACATCTGTTATTCAAGTACCAGTATTTTTTATATGGTGACTTCTGTTGCATGAGCATACCTTTGACCTTGGTATGTTGATTATGGCCAGGACCTTTATTACCTCTGGGGATGTCTGAGTAGCAGTGGAACCTGTATGTCCAATATGAGCTGGCTGAGATGGCATGCTGTGAAGGGATGACACATGCTGTGGATCTCTCTGCCCCCAGATTTCAAGAAGATGGGGGTCTCAGAGGAAGTCATTCTTGGTATGCATCTCTGTTGCTCTGGAAGAGCTTGCCCTCCCGTGTCAGGTTGGGCACTTCCCTGTTTACCATTCAGGAAGGTTGTAATGAATATGCTGTTCCACAGAGCCTTCAAAGCAGAGGGTAGTATCCCATGGGAGTAGTAGTCTGAGGTAGTGGTTGGTCAAAATGCCTGATACAGTGTTATTTACAGATGTGCTGTAGTATACTTTTAATGTTTTATGGATGTAAACTACTTGAAGTATTTCAAGGAAGCATACAAGAAGAAGAAGAAGAAGCAGCAGCAGCAGCAGCAGCAGCAGCAGCAGCAGCAGCAGCAAATCGATGTCAAGTCTTAGAAATCATATAGATGGATTTTCTCCAGGATGATCTGTCCGCAACCCATCCTTTAGAACTTCCACTCATTACCACTATAATTGAGTCCATCTGTCTTGCTGCTGGTTGTTCTCTTTTCCTCTTTCCTTACACCTTCCCAGCATTATAAATTTCTCAAGAGAACTAGGTCTTTGCAAAATGTGTCCAATGTATGATAATTTGAACCTGGTCATTTGTGCTTTGAGAACTCTGGGTTGATTTGTTCTGTGATCCATTTGTTTTCTTATTTATCCATGGTATTCTCAGTCTCCTCCAACTCCAAAGTTTAAACGCATCAATACCATTCCTATCCTACTTCTTCCATTTCCATAGAGTGTTGCAGGGAATTGCCTGCACAATTCTGTCCCTTGTTCGTATAGATATGTCCTGGCATTTGAATATGTTTTTCAAGGTCTTCATTGCTATTCTACCAAGTGCTAGTCCGCAGCATTTTTTTTTCTTGGTTAATAATTGATCCTAAATGGCAAAAGCTATCCACACTTCCATATTTTCATTGTCATTTCTAAAGCTGGTTGCTGTGCCTTGTCATTAGTTTGGCCTTCTTTATATTTAATCTTAGTCCCAGTTTTTACTGTTATGCAAATAAAAATAATTAGTGTATCATGATTTTATTTATAATTATAGCTTTCATGGAAACAGAGATACAGGAACAGCAGACCAAGTAAACAGCTGATGAGTTTGTGTAGATAAGTGCAAGATTTACAAAAAGTAGGATTGTTGAGTGACTAAACCCCCCAGTGAAGAATATGAGGCCTTGAAAATCTAGTTTATGAATGAATGATAGTATTCAGAGGTCTCTGTGTTACTTTACATTATGTAAGCATAGGTGTTCTCTGGTAGGAGACATATCACATGAATTTGCATCTAAGGGATTCTTCAGGAAGCCCATGCAACTTAAAATGATATCCATATACTAGTTATGACTACCTGAAGTTCAGTCCATGTGTGGATTTATGCTGATTCAGCAAGATGGTGATAGAATAGAGATTTGATGCTATGGTCTGATTTATAGGGATATACGGAATTGATAGTATTCAATTATTCATGAAGCTACTGAGCAACTATTTACTCAACAGTCTTCATCAATAATTGACCCTTTTCCTAAAGCTGACATATATGATAACTGTGTATTAGAAATGAAAGTACTTTGTCAATAAAGGCATCGTTTGTATGAAAATTATCTCCTTGAAACAGACACGTGGTTTGTAGGAAAGTACATGGAATAATTTAATTTAAACAATTCCTTCCTTTATTTTGTGTGTTGCGACAAAGCTTGCTAATCAAAAGAAAGCTTTGGCCATTAAAACAAACGTATTTCTTTTTCATAATTTCATAGAGGTTAAAGAATATAGATGGCTCTTTCGATAGGTAAGAATTTATATAATGTGGTTCTTGCCCACTAAGGAACATCCTTCTTTTTAGATATTTCACTGTGGAAAACATTAGTAATAGCCATTTAGCTTGTACACCTACTGAATTTTTATCTTCTTCCTCTTTTTTTATATCAACAGATTTTTAAAAGGTGTCTTGACTACAAAGCTGGAAGGTGGATTATTTTTCTAAAAAACACAAAGACCATGTGTGCACATCTGTAGAAATGGTTTGCGGTTCAGTCAAGCTGGAGTTGACTAAATGAAACTATGGGCTGTGCATCAGCCAAGCATGTTTCTGCTGTACAAAATGAAGAGGAAGCTCAGAAGGGGAAAAACTACCAGAATGGAGATGTATTTGGTGGTGAGTTTTATTTATTGCGGTCCATATTTTTACTGCAACCTTCTTACTTTCCTGTCTAAAATATATTTGTTCATTGTTTCTCAATGTTTTATTTCAAAGGATTTGACATATTTTTGGAATGCAATAGCAGCATGAATCCTTTCCACCAGTAAAATGCCAGTCAGTATCCAACTTGTTACAGATACATCCTTCCCTTATTTTTATTGTTTACAAAAGTAAACATCCTGCTAGTCCTCAGGAAAAAAATCCTATGCAATTGCAAAGCCCTGTTTGCAATCCATAGAACTGATTTTTCTAGATCTATATAAATTTATGTATGAGAGCTTCATCTAATCAAAAGTCAGTATTTATTCATGAGCAAACATATGGTTTTCTCAAAATATTTCACTTAATATGCACTTTGGGACATGATAACAAGTAGCCACCCTGTGTTAATTTTCCTTTAATGCAGCTAGAGATGGTCTGGAATAATCAATTTAAAGATGGGGATGTAAATTCACCCAAACTTGTGTGTGTGCTTGTTTTTACATTTAATTTTGCCCACTCTCTAGCAGCTTAAAATGGTACACATGGGCATCTCCAGTTATATACCATTAAAAATAACAAATCTGTGAGGAAGATTGGGGTAAGAAGTAGTGTCTGGCCAAGAGTCACATAGTAAGCTTCATGATCAATTCTTATACCACACTGGTTCTCCTCTGCTCCATCCTCAGATGCCTTGAAATGCCATATTAAAGGATTTACAAATATTCATTGTATTGGGTAGTGTATATACTTTGATTCTCTATGATCCCAGAAATGCAGGAGGAAAAGGTGATACTGATGAAAGAAGTAATCTCCCTGAAAATCTGTATTGCTTTCTAGGTCCAGCTTCTCATCCCGATGTCTATAAAAATGTGTTCAAAAGTATATGAACAGTATCTGCTGATACCTATTTTAGCAACCCTTTTCTCTTTTGAGATATTTCTAGTTATTCATGTTGGGGCTTTTACTGCAATGTATAGGCCCTTTCTTTTCCTTAACTTTTTCAGAAGTAGAATAATAATGCAAAGTTAAGAATATTCATGTATGCTTTCATATTTTTCTAGACAGTAGAAATCTTTTTTTCCTTGTAAAATGTACATTATTTTAGCCCATAGTCATGTGTCTGTTGGTGTTGTATGTCCACAGTATAGAACATATACATTCCTGATGAGTTGTTCCTTAGGATCTTGTTGAATTGCAAATATGTAAGTTAAAAAGTTAGATATATTTTCAATGAAATTGTTGATCTTTCTTAAAGTTAATGAAAAAGGGATAAACATTCCAAATAGCAATTAATGCTTAATTCTATATTAATAAGCATGTGTATTTTCAAAATCTCAGTATATACACTATTTAGAGATATTCAAGATAATGTTGTGAAGACTTCATAAACAGAATGCTTGTCACCTATGGAAGGGGAGATGATGATTGCTACATTACTATAACTGTTACTAAAAGTAACTATTACCAAGAGTAATCTCAATAAGTATATAGCCTGTATTCAGGCGAGGTTAAACATTCAGGGGGTATTAAACATTGTTCTTATTAATTGAAATTGATCACCAATAGCAATGTAAAAAATTCTGGTAAATATGAAGCAATGGGAAAAAAATCCTGTTCCAGGAACATATTATGCAATTGTTGTTGTTCAGTCGTTAAGTCGTGTCCAACTCTTTGTGACCCCAAGAACCATATCGCGCCAGGCCTTCCTGTCCTTCACTGCCTCCCGGAGTTTGCTCAGTTTCATGCTCGTTGCTTCAGTGATGCTATCTAACCATCTCATCCTCTGCCGTCCCCTTCTCCTTTTGCCTTCAATACTCATTTTTAAAAACCTTTATTTAGAAGTAAATAAATGGACACTACTGCTGCTGTCCACCACATTCCTGCTGGCCATGAGGTTATCATGAGCTAGAGCTGCAGTCCAGCAGGAGGTTCATAGCTCTCCAGATGGAGCAGAACAAATTAGGTACTCAATACTAGCAGGATATAATCAGGAAAAACTTCACATCACCAAATTACCTATTCAATATTATCTGCCCAGCGTATCGTAGAGCTTTTTCCCTAACCTGCTTTAATATCTTGCCCTCTGTGATATTGGAGGAAAGGTATAACAGTATTCATTCTGCAGAGCAAACTCTGACCTGGAGAAACCTAAGATGCTAGCCTACAAATTCGTTCAATGTCCTTTCTACAACAACCTGAGCCTTTCCCTTATAACCTCACTTTTTAACAGAAATTCAGTCTGTACTGAAGATAATCTCATTTGCTTTTTATTTTCGGACTGGAACCTTACCATCTCTAGGAGAGTTGCAAAATTTCTTTCAGCTGTCATTGCTTTATGCAGGAAACTGGTCTCCTATTTTAGATCTCATAAATATACATTTTAACACATTCTGTGTTGTTTTTTGTTTTCTGCTATGTCTCATTTGCCACTGATCACAAAAAGATAACACTCTATCAACAGTTTAGTCCTTAATATGTTAGTATTTCAATACTTTAATCATAAAATAGTTTTCTGATCTAGTTAGTTTTAAACATTTAGATTTTTGGTATTCTATTTCTGTCTATAGTGTTTAGCAGATTAATCCATTTTATTTATTTCTGTTGATCTAGAAAATTTTTAACTTGACCTTGTAACTTCTTACAAAAGTTATATAAATGCTGATTATTGACAACAATAAAATACTACCATATTCCTACTGCTTTAAGACCTAATGGAGGATGCATCAACCACTGAATCAAAAGTCAACAAAGAGGAAGCAAGAACGTGTACAAAAAGTACTCAGTCTCTCCTTGTCTTGTGAAGATGCCAGTGTTCCTGGAAGAAAAAAAACACATTTTTCTGCAGTAGGGAAAAGAAAATGGGAAAAGCACAATTTGTTTTTGTTTGTTTTCTCCATACTCTTCCCATTTCTATTTAATACTGACTCTGTGAAGTCTTAATTTAACCATTACCAATCTTTTCCTTTATACATATCACTGTATTGCATCAAATATTGAGGACTACCATAAAAACCAGAGTTTAGCAAGTCCATACTTGCAGTATTTTAATGACCAAAGTCTTATGAGATCATAAAATCTTACAAAGTTTTGGTAATTTCATCATGAAATCTTGTAAGGATTTAGACAATAGCAACAAAACCTTAGTAGATTTTAAGCCATCCTTTAAGAAATTATCTATTTAAAAGGTTGTTATTGTTTCTGCACCTGTACCGGGAAGAACCTGCAGTAGTATTACAGATTATCTTTGGACCATAGTATGGGACATTGCCTTAGTAGATCATTTAATAACCATAGTTTTCAGCTCTTGCTTTTAAAAAAATGCTCCCAAGACTTTCTTGCAAAGCCACGTTGCAATGGCTTTCTTAAAAATTAACAGGGTGGGACCTAATCTGGTCCTGGGGTGTATGCTGTTCCAAAAAAGGGAGACACTGGAGCATTCCATTGTTCATCCTGGCCATGCCAGTCCAGGTATTCTGAGAGTGATCCAGCAATTTTCTACAAGTAAATCTCCTGGAATAGATTTTTGTTTAAAAAACTGCTGGATCACCCCAGAATGTCTGTACTGTGTGAAATTCCTAATGCCTTACAATCTGCAAACTGAAAATCAGGCTTTGAAAAATAACCCTGATCCCTTCTTTCCTACATCCCTCAGAATTTAAAGATTATTTTTTGTTGTTAATAATAATAATGATGATCATAATAAACATCTGGATGACTGTGCAACCAACCATTATATATTAAATTTATATGCCGCTCGACTCCCAGCAACTTAAAAATATGCAATAACTTATTGATGTTTCCCCAATTCTCCCATAACCATAACTTCCTTTAATGTACATGGAAGATGAAGCCACAATTTATAAAGGAATTGGTTAATGATATAGTCTTTTTTCCTGCTAAATTTTCTCAGCAACATTAGTGAGTGCTATACATGCATATTTCATTCATAGATTCCATATCATTGAATGTGAAATCCAAGTGGTAAATAATGTTTTTAAATGACTGTATCTGAGAAGCACATAGCTAGGCAGGAATACTAGAAGTATTACATTAACAGTTATTAATACCTTATATCTCTAAATATTTCAAAAAAAATGTTCAAATAAAATACACATTTGTTCGAATATTAAACCATGCCAATGGACCTCACCCTCTACTCACCTATTAAATATTCTGTCTTTGGACATTGGTGAAAAAAATTGAAATATATCACATAAAGCTGCTGAATCTTCTATTGATTTAGGACAGCACTTTTTTCCTTTTCCCTGAACTTTGATAATGAGATTATTTCCCCTGTTTTGATAGAGGCCATGAAGAGTTGAGAGGAAAATATACTTATCTGTGTCTTTGTTGCTAACTTTCATTCATGTTGAACAATATGGCAATAAGTGGTTTTCTCCTCCAAGGCATTAGTATATTGCCAGATAAACATCACTTACTATTATTCCCTCCATAAACCAGGGACACATTACTGAGTATATATAACTCAGTTCTTAATGTTTCAGTGTGTGCCCTTATTGATTGGATCAGCTTCACTGGCAGAGCAATTCTTGTTGTGAGGTTGTGAGATCCAAAGCTAGAGGGAATCTTATTCAAACCCTTGCTGGATTACTGCTGGCTGGAAAGATAGAAGGGTGGAGTAATTCATTATTCTCTTTCTTTTAAAATGTATTGTCTTTGGTGTTGCTAAACAATTTCCCACCTATTAATGCAAATGGGAGAAAATAATCTCTTGCAGGCTATAAGGCTAGTATAGTTCTCCATCCTCTGAATCCAAGACTATGAAGCAACACATGCCCCCAAACCACTTCCTTTTGGTGATCTCTGTTGGAACTATAATGCTGGAAAAGTATGGGATGCAGAACTTTCCATTGCATCGTGGAAAGAACTTGAAAAGAAAGAGGTCTGAAAAATCCTATCACACTTAGGATGCCTTCCAAGGACCAGAGAATTGCTGCCTTGATACATGCTGTTAAAAATATAAGTGAGGTATTAGTTGTTGTTGCCCAAAGAGGACAATTTGAAACTTATGTATAAATGTGGATAGTTTTCTGTTCTTAAAAGTCAGTATTTTGGAAGGTGAAACCTCTACAAAGTTTTATCTTCAAGCATAAGAAATGTGTAATGGACAATCAGTTTGCAGGTTTTCATGAAATATAACTTAGAGTTTTAAACTGTGCAAAGTATTCTATGTTATTGTATGAAATATTCTATAAAACAGAAAATATAAAACGTACTGTAAACACTTCTGATGGTAATGGGGGGAGTAGAAACTTTTTTTATTTTTATGCAAGGAAATGGATAAGGTTCAGTTTGACCCTCTCAAGTAGAATTTTAAAATGCTAAGTATTTCATCTATTTAAAGCACATTTAATCTCAGGCCTAAAAATATACAGAAAAATTCATGAAAAATTGAATGTATCTCTGTAAAAGATGATGTTAGTGTCCGACTAGGGCTACATTTTCCTCCAAAATAGCACTTATAGGTAGTCCTTGCCTAACGACCACAATTGGGACTGGAATCTCGATCATTGAGCGAAGCAGTTGTTAAGTGAAAGGCCTACATGACTGCTTCCCTCAACTACTGCAATCTGGGCACTCCCAGTTCTGATCATTAAGTAAGCTCCTTCAGCAGACACTCTTTCACTCCATCCTCTTTCCCCTCCCCTCTCTCAGTGGTGAATGGAGCACCTGAAGATTTGAGCTCCATAACTACCCAGTGCTGGGAGGTTTCCCCTCTCCTTTCAGCGCTGGGAGTTACAGTCTCCAAATCTTCAGGATTTGAGCTCCAAGACTGCCACTGCTGAAAGGAGAGGGGAAACTTCCCAGTGCTGGGCAGTTATGGAGCTCAAATCCTGAAGATTTGAGATCTGTTCTTTCACACCGCCGCGTCCCCTCCGCTTGCAACCTTCCCTGCCAGCTTCCAATGGGGAAGCCAGCAGAGATCGCAAATGGCAATCACATGATCGCCAGGTGCTTGGCAATTGGTTGTACATGTGAGCCGGTTGCCAAGCACCCGAAATGGGCCATGTGACTATGTTGGGGGCAGTGCAATGTTTTACAATGGCCGGAAGTGCTTTACAGGCCATATAGCACCCTTTCCAAGGCCGTTGTAATTTCAAACTATCATTAAACAGTCATTAAGTGAGGACTACCTGTATAGGACTTGAGTCTATATGTGCTATTGATATAGCTCACTTGAATAAATAATTGATGCTATTTCTCATATAATAATCTGTGATTATATGACCTTGTTATAGCAGAGCACACTCATCTTTTTAATCTGGTATCTTCCAAACTATTTAACTTTCCCTCTAAAATTCCCAGTTTGCACCGCCACTCAGTCTGATTGAGATCTTTGGACAGAGGCACTTTGGGCAAGGCCACGGAAAGTTTTCAGTTCCTTGGAATGCATGTCTACCTTTTTTTTAACCCATTCATCTATTCAATTGTTTGGTATTAATATTTAACTATGTTTAAATTAGCAATATGTATATTTAATGCCTTTCTAGTTCTTGTTCACAAGCATTTTGGTGCCCCGCTGGAATAACATGGTTGATATCTGCCCTCTGATTCATAAAAATTCCAAACTTCCTGGAATCAATCAGATAGGAATCACAGGCAAATAGACCACAAGCATAGGCATGTTTCTTGAAAGAAAACATACTCGTGCTGAGAAATGGAGAATATCGCTTGAAATTTATTGTGTTTCACGTTCTATTAAAGTCACATTCTGAGTTTAATTCAAATAGAATTTCATATTAGTCTGTGCAACATTGGACAAAAAATAATTACTGCTTTATTAATATCAGCTACCTTTTAGCAAAGGGAGTTTGCATCCCTTGGGAAAAATCTTTTGGTACAACATAATGAAACACAGAGTTTTGTATGTTTGAAATTAGGTAAGAATTTTCTGTCTCTGAAAAAGGTTCAGAGCTCTCTGTGTAACAATCAGTTTTACTTAACCATTGGGACTTGGAATCATTTCAGTTAAACCATATTGTTCTGTTAAACCAGACCCAAACAGTGCAAGCCATCAACATGGAAGAATGTTGTCAATGGAAAGAGAGCAAACAATTTAAATGTTGCATCCGTTTTTCCTTTTAAAAATTAGCAGTAATTTTGTAGAGATGTTTTAAGGAATTGAATTAATGAAATCCAAGGAGAAGAAACTTGCTGTGAGAATAACACTGATTATCCAAATGAAAATATAATTGTTTAAAGCACAGAGAAACTTTATGAATAGAGGACTGGAAAACCATTTGATCTCCTTACAACTGAAGAAACCATTCCTACGTTGGCTTATTTTCATTAGAGCGCTTTTCTGGGGTCCAAACGTAGCTCTCAAAATGAGATGTAGAAAAGGTGATATGAGGACAACTCTGTAAGGTCCCAACTGTTATTTAGCTTACATCTGGCTGAGAACCCCACAATACCATGTAAGCATGGTTGCTGTTCTTCTCTCAAGTTTGTAGCAATTTACCCTTGGAAAATTATCCAGTTACAATAAGAATTAGAATGGAGGTGTGTAAAGCTCTCCAAAAGAAATTATTACAAGCTTAGAGGTCTTTAGGTTTGTCTGAATTACAGCATGAAGAGAGGATTGCCGTTCTTGTTGCAATATGTCATTAAGCAAGCCATGCTGACTTGGGATTTTCAGATCTGAACCATCTGGTTGATCTCAGAAAATCATTAATTGAAAATGGAAAGCCTATTTGTTTTTTAGTTTTGTTTTCAGCTGTCTAGATTTTAAAAGAAGCCAAATATCTGTATCATTTTTGCAAAAAGGGGGATTTCATTAATTCATAATGAGCTCTTTAACCATTAAAATTTCTGTTCTATATATCCCAGTGTTGATATACAGTGTTATCTTCCAGCTGAAAAAAGTATCTGAGATAAGGCTATTATCTATTTGAAGATAACTACCTCTCCCTCTCCCTCTCCCTCTCCCTCTCCCTCTCCCTCTCCCTCTCCCTCTCCCTCTCCCTCTCTCTGTGTGTGTGTGTGTGTGTGTGTGTGTGTGTGTGTGTGTTCCCTTTTATTTATCAAATTTCTAATCTGTCCAATTCCAAAACAATGCTTTGGGTGCTTCATGAGATTAAAAGGAAAAATGAAACAACATTATTTAAGAAAAGAGGATAGTCATCCTGAGGAAACAAAAGGACACTCTCCCATATCGCTCTCAACCTAACCCAAGACCTGGAGAAAGAACCAAGATTTTAGGGCTTGCTTGAAGGCAGGTAGAGTGGGGGCAAATACCAATCTCTATGGGAATGCTGCTCCAGAAGGGTAACTCTGTGACAGAAAAGGCTGTCTTTCTAGTCTGACCAGATGACATTGCTTGATCAATGGGACCCAAAACATTTGCACAAAACAGGCAGACACTATGAGAAACAAGTGGTCCCTCAGATAACTATGTATGGCTGTCCCTATGCTGTGTATGACATTGTAGGTAATAACCAGCACCTGAAATTGTATCTGCAAGTTTCCTGGCAACCACTGCAGCTTACAAACCAGAGGAGTTGCATCAACAGTGAGACCTGCTATTCACTGCTAGTGCTGCTGCATTCTGGACTAACTGGAGATTCTGAGTGGTCATCAAGGGCAGCCTCATATAGAGCGTGTTGTAGTAGTCTACCTGCAAGGTGACTAGGGCCTGAGAGACTGTAAAGGGGAGTCTCTTAGACCAAGGGTGGTGACAACTGGTGCTTAAGTTAGACTTGTGCAAAGACTTCCAGGTCACAGTTGCTACTTTCTCCTTGAGCAGCAGAGAGTCCAAGAGAGCCTCAGATTACACGTGGTCACCAATGGGGGAGAGCAACCATATTCAGGACCAAAGATGGATTTGGACTTCCAGAACCAGAAGGTCCAAGTACCCCTAGGCACTCAATCTTGCTAAGGTTGAGCTTGAGCATGTTCCTCCCCATTCAGTCCTCAGCAGCCTCCAGGCTCTGGGACAAAACCTTGACAGCATTTTTTATGCACAGTGTAAAAGTTCTGCATCTTTTGAATTCTAGCCTGTCTATTGCCTAATCAATGGAAATTGTTATGGTAAAGCTATTTCATTTAGCCTTCTTGTAGTTACTTTGAAAGTAATAGGTAATGGTTGCACGGATTAGTGGTGGTTGTTTTACTAAGGGCCCTTTGTAAAGTAGTACAGGTAAAACGTTTGTAGAAATAAAATTTAGAAGGAATACTACTAGTCTCTATAAAGGTATCAATATTAAAACACTCCGTTTCTTTGGAGTTCTTCATTATTATCCATCGAAGTGCAGTAACTATTATTCATAGTATATGATATCATCTGGGTCAGTGGCTGCATGATCAGCTGTGAATAAAATCAGTTTCAAAATGATATCAGGATAGTTGCCAATAATTCTTATTTAAAAGTATGCTTAACATCTGCAGCTTTGGCTTTCAGCAGTGTGATTTCCTGAGTTCTCCTATTTCAGCTGGGAATAGGCTACTTACGTCAGCAAGTTCTGCTTCTGAATTTAAGCAGGTTCATGTCTAGTCAGAATTGGGAGTGGGGAACTTAGAATTTTGTTGGCAATGCTCTGAGCAAAAGGCTCTTATCAAAAAAGCAGGGTTTGTTGTTACTCATTTATTTCCTCAGGTGCCCCTTCCCTATAGTTGGTTCCATATGCCCAATTACTATTTTCCAGTCACTGGTCTGTTGCCCCTTTGATAACATTTCAAAGTGCTTTTAAAAAGACATGATAGATGGCCTATAGAACGCATGTCATGTTCTATGATCATATTGCTGATAATGTTATTAATCAAGTACTAGACAGTCCTGTATAGCCATTGTGGAATTGATACTTTAATAAATGCAAAGCAAACTCCAACTGAAGGTCTGAGTAAACTTATATAATCTTAACATTTGCCACTTCTCTGTTATTTCCATGTGATGAGGAGAAAACAAGAAAAATGTATATAAATGTACTTAGTTGTGTGATTGAAAGGACATTGTAGTTCTTTAATCTGGAGTAATTGCTAGGGACCCTAAGTAAAGTTGGAAGGCAAGCAATTTTTATAGTATAGAGTAAGTTTCTGAGAATCCACTCCTGACTTCAGAAATTAAGAAAAAAGTAGACTAGCTAATATACAACCACTGTTTGTTCTTGATTCTTTGTCCAGTTTTTATATTCAGTTTAAATAATCTTCTCAGTTTATTAGAAGAAGGAAAGCATGTAGGAAAGGAGTATGACCATATGACAAATCATACCATGTGTATGATTGTGCTTGTGTGTGAATCATGCCTATAAAACAATCAGAATTGTAGTGTTACCTTTAGATTAGTGGAAAATAAATAATTGAAATTTTCTTTGAAGCACACAGATTATTTCAAGGCTTGGAATGGATGGTCCTCTAGCAATTGCTGAATTTTAATTCCCAGTATCTTTTCTTACTGTCTGTTTTAACCAAGGGTTCTGAGAGCTATTGTTTGTTTGTTTATTTGTTTATTTATCATATTGATGTGTCTGCCCATTTCATGTGACTTGACTCTGGGTGGCAGACAAACAAACAATAAAAAACAAATTTAAAAACATTCAGGAAGTACAAAAATTAATATTATTATAAAGAGGCTAAGAGAGAGCATTAGAGTACGAACAATGGAGCCACCGCACCAGATCACCATTCCTTAGTGACCACCAAGGCTTCAAGGGACTACCAGAAGGTCGGCAGAGATCGGACCAGTCTCACCTTGGGAGGATGAGATCAGAAAGGCAGCACTGATGGACTGTCCATTTTAAATGTGCTTTTTTCAAGTTTAAGCCATTGTGTTTTTAAGCTCTGTTCATTTTCAGATGTGTGGCATCAGTGCAGTTTACCCCAGAAGCTAGCACCGTCAGCTAAAACAGACATTCTTCCACTGTTCTAAATCAAGGAACGCTGTTATTTTTATTTAGCTGTATAAATAATAACAGTACAAATGTTATGGGTTGTCTCATATTGGGTTTGTATTAGCATAAAAAAGAGGCGTGAAATGGTAAACTCCTAAATATAGGATGTTCAATATTTGGGGGCATTGCTTGCCAAAGGCTGCTATAATTGTGTAGTGCAGCTTCTTTGCTTTTGGTATATTTTGTAAAACACATGGCTAAATATAGAGAGCAAAGCTAATCTTGTATCCCATCTTTCATTATTTTGTACATGACTAAAATGTCAATGTGTGCAACAGTTTGTGCTCCTTTTTATAAATAAGAACTAATGAAGCAACACCAAAGTTGCATTTATTTGGTACTAATAAAAACAGTGCAAGTTGTTACGCAGAGCATGTATTTCAATTTTAGATGTGTACCGTCAAGTAACATACCCCCATATATTATTTGAAATGGTAGCCCATTGCCACAACACAAGTTTTTTGTTTGTTTATTTGTTTTATGGTGAAGGGGAATTCTTAGTGCTTTAAAACCAAGAAGGAAAATTGTCATTAAAGATGCTAGTGAATCGCTGAACTTCAGTGTATTTGCTATCAGTGGATCAGTGAAATATTATTAGGTAAGATGGGTCAAGTTTATCAAATATTACATAATGTTCAACAATCAGGTGTATAACTGACAAATCACCATTCAAATTAGATTCATTTGATAGAAGAGAGCTCCTCACTTTCCTGTCTTGCAAGTGTTACGAGTGTACACAAGTAAATACTGTTTATTTAAAGTCAGGCATTCCTGACTTGTATCATTATGCTTATTTTCACAATTCTCAGATTTTTACGTATGCTGTTTTCTGGCCAGGCCATGAGCAGATCAGATACATTTGCTTTCATTTCACCCAGCCACTACTGTATTTAGCATCTGTCAAAATCCTGATATTAGTGGCTAAAGATGCTTATTAGGCTGTGCATATTAGGCTGTGCATATTTAGTTTTGCATGTTCTGTCTAGTGCAAATTCCACTAATACATACTTTTTGAAATCACGTTTCCCGAATATACTGTATTTGTACATTGATAAATAATTTGGTCTGAGATGCATAGGTTTTTATGGAATTTTTGAGTTGAGAACTTTATTGCAAAGTCTGAGGAACACAGAATCTGAGTGGAAACTCTGAATATGTCTTGGTCAGTGTGTGCTTTCTAGGCCTGCTGAAAATAAAAGCTGAATTATTATATTGAGCTGAGGTTTATACATGAGTTTCAGGCTACGAATTGCAGTTAAAAATGAGCTGGGATAAACTTGAACAAAAAGGTTTATTTACAACCAGGCACTCACTCAGTCACTCTTTGTAAAATTTCTACTGTCCCAGTCTATGTTGTGACCCTTGTCAATTTAATAGTTTTCCAACTATATTTGAAATTTTGAATTGTAGATATTTGAAATTTTGTTACAACTGCTTAAGGTTTCACTGCTATAGTAGAGGTGAAGGAATGGTTAATTTTTTTCAGGATTTTCCTACCTTAAATTAAGTATGTTAAGTATGCTATTTCCTAGATTCATTTTCACCTGCTAATAATTGTTCTAAATGAGTACTTCCCTTCTTCCCACCAGCGTGCTTAACTCATTTTTCTTCATATTACTTTAATACCTTGTCTGCTTGTACTTCTCCTCACACTTGAAGCACCCTATGCTCTACTTACAAAGGAAGTCATTACTTTCGGTCACCTCATTTTTGCAAACCAGATGGTGAGTTGGGGGTAGCACATGATGCTGAATCCCATATAGTAACAAAAATGTTTTCAACCTCTCCTGTTGAAACTCACTGTACCCGCACATATTTCTGAACAAGAGGAAACATAATACTTACGTTTTAAACTGATTTTAAAAGATTTCTCTGTTGTGTAGTTCACAAGTTCTCTACCTTGTGAAGTACCTCTAAAAGTTCTTGGGGACATCTGGACTAGTAGTATCTGACTGATAAAGTCTGAATTTGTGAGAACTATGCTGCATTCAGATGCATTTGATCTGGTTCATGAGGTGTGGTTTTCATTATTTTCTGTTGGACACATCTCTGTTAGAATCCCTCTTTGTGTTGGAGCTGTTTCTCATATTGCTTCATTTATCATTTTTTCCCCCTTATCTTGTAATTGGTTCAGTAGTACTTGGTGATGTACTCATTTATCACTGAGACTGGTATTAATGGATGCCATGCTACTTCATTATGTTGCTATGGTAGCATTGTGTGGTGGATTTTTTTTTCCAGATGGAATTCTTTAGCTATTTGTATGCAGATAATTATATTACAAATAAATGTGGCTGTTTCTCTAAACACTCATTTTTATTTATTTGCATTTGTTTCATCTTTATGTCATATTTTTAGTGTTTGAATTTTACATTTTGAAAATAATTGTTTCATTAAAAAAGTTCCTGGGCAGAGTTGCAGAAGTGGTTTGCCATAATCTTTTTCCAGAATGGTTTTCTGACCTCCTGGCTTAGCTGACAGCCCTTAAATTCCCAGATGATTTCCCTTCCAAAAACTGTGATGGACCCTGCTAAGCTTTTAAGATCAGACAAAATCTGCATTTTTGTTTGTTTTACTTCATAGAGTTAGAGGAAAGCTTGTATATGCCAGTCCTCCCCAGATTGCTGCCCTTCAAATGTATTGGCACTGTGACTCCCAGAATATTGAGCCAGCATGACATTGAGCGTGCTGGATGGGAGAAGGCTGTAGTTCCCATACTTCTGGAGAATGCTGGGCTACGCATTGCAATTGTAATAAGCCTAGCTTTTTCCTACAATTTTGTACAGTAAATCTGTCCTTTTATCTGTTCTGTATCTTGACAACTATTCCTGTTTCATCTGTTGTCAAAATATATTCCCCAGAATTACAAAGGTAGCCTTAGTGTCCTGTTTTTACGTTTCTATTAAAACATTTTGAGTAACCATCTCCATTTCCCCATTAGTTGGATTTAAGTAGAGCAGAAAATAGATTCTTGTATTGATTTGCTCGTTAAAGTGACTTGCTTTTTCAGTTTATTTATTTATTTAAAGTATTTAGCTGCCCATCTTAAAATCAAACTCTGGGTGGCTTACAACCCACAAATAAAACAATATATGCAGCAATAAAAGAAAAGAAAAGAAACAATAAAACCAAATACTGAAAAACCAGGCATCACAACCAGCCTTCCCTGATGCAGTCCCAACATTCTCATCCCACTCTAATTTCACCGTATCACAACACTTGGGGGAAGAGCCAGGTCTTAAGTGCTCTCCTGAAGGTTAAGAGGATGGGGACTCGTCAGATCTCAGGGGAAGGTGTTTTACTGGGTAGAGCCTGCAATGGAGAAGGCGCTCTTCTGAGGACCAGCAAAATGGCAATGTTTAGCGGAAGGGACCTGGAGTGTGCCTACCCTGTCTGCTCTGGTGGGATGGGTAGATACCCTCAGGGAGGGGCGGTCCTGCAGATAACCTGGTCCCATGACATGTAGGGCTTTAAAGGTGATAAACCAGCACCTTGAATTGCAGCTGGAAGGAAACAGAGAGCCGGTGCAGCTTGTGCAGTAGGGGTGTAATATGGGTGAACCTAGAGACTCTCTGCACTGTGGGTTCCTGACCTGTATATAGGTTTTGCATAAGGACAATGAGATGTTCTGAGATTCCCATTTTTCTAAGCACACTCCACAGCTTGACATAATAAAAACAAAGACCTTTTGTTGTGGGAAAAATACCCACATAAATAAAGAACCAAAGCGTTTGGAAATAGATGCAGCAAAGTATTTTTTATTGGAATGCAGAGGTACAGTGATCACTGGGCTCCTTGCCAGAGGAACACAGAAGAGCCCCAAAGCCCTCAAGGTTACTGATTATATACCTTCTGAAATGATACATAGGACTTACAAAAGCAGCATAAATTATAGCATGACCTTTATAGAAGGAATGTAGAATCTGATAACAACATGGGTTGACCTTATTATGGGCTGATCCGGTGCCTCTACATTCTGCTCTTCAGAATGGCTCCAAGCCCACCCTTTTTATTGATTCTACACCTTCTGACATAAATAATGTCCTTTATTCCCATATATTGATTCCCTTCGCACCATGGAAAAAACAACCATCTGGTTTTTGTTATCTGTCTCCTTCCCTTTCAGGTTCATTAGGCAGTCTCAGTTTTCTTGCTCTGTCTATCATGCACTTCAGAATCAAATATGTAAGAATAAAAGATTATTTGTGCCCCACACTTTCTGTAATCAGTGAAGCACATACTGATTTATTTTTGATATTCTTTGGCTTTCTCAATTATCCAATATGCATCAGCAATAATATCTCATATTTCTTGGCCTTTTCTAAAACCAGGTTAAACATATGACATCTCTTTTTCCATATAGCTCCAATCTTCATTGAGTGATCCTAAATATTATTTTGCTAGTATGTGAAATTAAGAATATTGTACAATAGTTTGCACACCCTGTTAAGCTTCTGCCCTATATAAGTGCCTGCTTGGTTTAGCTGGCTAGCTGAGATGACCTTCACACCTTGGTTGACACTGCTGGAAATGTATACTCTCAGTATATGTTCCTGGCATTCTTCATTCCTCTCACCCAGGAACATCCCCCTGCCACAGTGAGGACTTGGTGGGTGCGGGTAAACCCTTGAATACATGGTATTATTTAGAAGATGAATTATGAGTATTTGTTCTGATTTCAATATTTTCACATTAGAGATAGTTTAATGCTCATAGTATTAAGAACTTTGGGGAGTTCAAACGTTTGACAATATTTGAATTGTTAGAAGAAATAAAAATGTATATGTATTATGCACTTTTGAACTGATTGAAAAAATGGGAATTTCTTTTTTATATAACTGGGGGAGAGAGGTGTGAAGAAACAGCAATCCAAGTTACTGATCAAAGTTGGAACAATGTCAATAATGGGATTTGTATTTATTTTTTTAAAAAACTAAAGGTCATAGTAATAATCAGTAAAAAGCCACTATGGATGTTAAGACTTTGAAGTATAAAACACCAACTAAAGTTGCCATTACCTTGTCTTCTCTGCTCTTACTGGTTAGTTTATTGGCCAGATATTTTCAAAAAGTTATAAATTATTTGAAACCACTAGATAAAATTATAGCAACTTTGATTTTATAGAACTGTTATAAAGAGAAAGTCTGGTCCTAAGTCCCTAGAGATAACCTAGTTTCAAATCTTCTTTAAAATACTGTAAATCACTGATAACAATATCAGTAAAATTTGGAACCACATGTCTACATGATTGTGATTAAAAGATGGAGAGTGCCAGGCTCTGAGTGAATATTTGTGTGCACATGTATCTAGATTTCTATGATACTGGGGAAAATGCAGCCTTCCTTGAAGATTTTGCTATTAGGTGTTCTAAAGTTCATTGTAACATATAGGACACCCCCTCTGCAAGGTTGTTCTTGACTCCACAGAATATTAGATAGTAACTCTGTGGTTTCCAATGATAGGCTGTATGATGGCTTTGCTTAACATAGTTTGACTAGTATCCCAACTCTCATTCTGATAACAATTCCTACTATGTGTTGTACAAATCATTTCCAAATGCCAGGGCAGAAACAAACTCTCATTCTGATAACAATTCCTACTATGTGTTGTACAAATCATTTCCAAATGCCAGGGCGGAAACAAATGTAGTCTCTACTTATACATACCTATATGGATTGCATTTTGATTAATGCAAAAGTCAGAGGCAAATATGTGTGAAAGTGAATTATTGCAACAGTTACCAATTGTGATGTTGACATCTGAACTAAAATAATACTTATCAGCCTTCTGGAAGTCCAGTTCTTGAATTTAAAGTGCATTGGACCAATTCCAGGACAGTTATTTATACTTGCTATGATTCTTATTATACTGCTATAGGTCATAATTAGTCAGATATTTCTCTTAACACTGACAGTCAAGTTACCTAGGAGACACTTTTGTTTTCTTACCAAGGAAGTAAGATTTTTCAAATTACCTTTGGCGGTGATTCTTCATTCTGACAACATACATTTTAATTGTATTTTTCTTAGTGGGGCAGAAACAAATTTTTCTAAAGTAGCAGAAATCTGTTGAACTTATAAGATGACATTGTTTTTTAATGTTCTGGGAGGTAGGAAGACACTGGTAATGTTTTTCTGGTATGCTGACTGGAAATTCTAGGTCTAGGAATGTTACCAAATTTGGAGAGCACTAGATTGAGGAAGGCTGTTCTACAGAGATACAATAGTCCACCATGAGGAAATAAAAATGAGCAGCCTTTAGTAATAATTTAAGAGCCCATAAAAGGTAGCCTACTAAGAGATTGAACATCTGAATCTTGTGCATTTTAACTTGGAGTTTCCTGATTATGTAATGTGACTTTAATAGAAGGACTAAGACTATATTTTGACTTAGTGTGGATCTGATGTACTTCAAATTTGTACTTGCTCAAATAATGGCAACATTGGTATTAAGTGTGCATATATTCATCTCAAAAACTTCTGGAAGCCCCAGTTTGGGGAAGGCTATGTAGAGTTCTGTTCAAGAGTCTTTCTAATCGAGCACTATTAACCAGTATGGTGTAATGGTTAAGATACTGTATACGACTGGGGAAATCCAGGTTCAGGTTATCTCCTCTGTTGAAATTCACTTGGTGGCTTTGGGCCAATCACTTTCAGCCTGAACTATCTCAGAGTTGTTGCTATGGTGATTGAATGAAGGAAGATTCCCATGTAAACTATATTTAATTCCTGGAGAACAGGATATTTCAAGGATATATATCAAGTAGGTAAATAAAGTAAACATCCTATTTCCACAGTGATCAACCAGGTCCTTGAGAAAACCCAACAACAGAATATGAGCACATTAGAATTATGCTACTATTACTGTTATCCAGCAAGTTTCCTTTGGCAATGATTAGATTTGTGATAGAAGAAATGGCAACAAAGAGAGGAAGATTTGGGGAAAAGTAGAGTCATTAGGAAAAAAATGAAAAAGCCAAATAAGGTAGGACAGTGAGCGGGGAAGGACTGGAATATGCAGCAGTCAGATACTGGGTCAGTCTCACAATGCCAAGGCCAGGGGCCCTGGACAGTCACAGCCACTTTGGACTTCTCACATTGTTCCATCGGTAATACCATAGATGGCATCATGAAAGTTTTGTAAATGTGTGAAGTATTTCCTTCCATGAGTTCTGAATCTCCTCCTATAGAGCTTCATTACTAACACTGGGATTTAGTTCTATGAGTAAAATGGTCAGTGGTCAGTCATTGCTATCTTGGACCACTAGTTAGGATCTCTTTCCTCAGCCTGAATTATTAGCTTTGCTTAAATTAAATCACATTTGCTATTTCTCAGTCCCTTTGGGTGGTGAAACTTTTTTTTTTAGCTGCTTGCATTTTCTTCTTGTTTTTATCTCCTTTGATTATGTAGCATTATCTCAGAAAGGTTTAAAGTAGATTAAAGATTTTATGGTTTTGAACAAAATACAACTGAGTTTGAAATAGAATTGTGTGCTAATGATGACCATGTTATTGCAAAAATGTATAAAGTTTTGCTGAAAAATAACAAGTGAAAGAATGTATGATAAAATGGGCTATAAATGTAATTACATACAAATGGATCAATGGGAAAATACATGGTTGAAAGGATTGAAATTTACATTATGTTCTAGCCTTAAAGAGAATTTTTATAAAATGATGTATTGTTGGAATTTGTCACCAGAGAAATTGTCTAGAATGTATAAAAGTACTTTGAATCTTTGCTGGAAAGGTGAACGACATGAAGGGACATTTTACCATGTTTGGTGGACATGTAAAAAACCCAAAAATTTTTGGATACAAATACATACACTAATTCAGAAGATTTTAAAGGTTAAAGTACAACTGAAACCAGAGACTTTGCCTATCCCTTAGTCCCAAAAGAAATTAGGAAAAAGGTCATGGAACTTTGTTTTTTTATATATGACAACTTCAGCGAGACCGTTATTTGCTCAAAAATGGAAAGGTTCGACAGTACCCACAATGGAGTAATGGCTAGTAAAGATGATAGAACTTTCAGAGATGGCTAAATTAGCTTTCTTGATTAGAGAAAAAGCAATATCTACATTTATGGCTGACCGGAAACCCTTATAGACTTTTTGCATGAAAAGGAAAAAAATGTACTCATCAAAACCACAAATCGTGATTAGAAAAAAAATGGATAATAGAAAAAAGTATTTTCTTTTTGTAATCATAGAGTAAGAGTTAATTTTATAATTGTATTTGCTGCAAAAGGAATCAGAAGCTGCTTTCTTTTTCTTTTTCTTTTCTCTTTTTATGCTTTGTAAAAAATAGATTATGTAGCATTATCCATAAACTTGCAAGTTTGCTGCTTACTTTTTACTTTGTGCTTCAGATTATTTAAAAGTAAAATTTAAAAGCATCATTCTCAATACTGATCCTGAAAGGACCCACTATTTTCTATCCTTCCTTTGTGAGAACTATCCATTAACCCCTGTTTTGTTTCCTTTTCTTTAATTCATTGCCTCTCTCTGTATCCCAGCATATAGCATAGATATATGTTAGAGAGATGCAGTTGGCCCACCTCTCTGGTATGCTTTTCAATTGCATATACTAGGTAGGTGTGCTCAGAATGATATTATAGGCACACACTTGCCCATTCAATTATATTTTGAACTGGGGTCATTGAAGAAATATCAAAGTACTCTTAACATACTGACATACTTGAAAGGTTTTTTTTAAATTGTTCATTCTGAGTACTATTTCTAATCCTTAAGGAAAGTACAGAAAATTTTTTTGTTAAGCTGCTATTTGACATTATGAAAAATACATAGATTGTTCTCTGAAAGCCATTTATATTTTCATTTGCCGTAAGCCTTACAGTTTCTATTACTACTTCTTATGTGTGGCTTTTTTCTTCTCTCAATTTCCAGATGAGTATAGGATCAAACCTGTGGAAGAAGTCAAATACATGAAAAATGGGGGAGAAGATGATCAAAAGGTAGCTGCCAGAAACCAAGAAAACTTGGTAAGTGTTGAATATTATTATTTATTTAACAAGTTGGATGCTGTTCTGTGTTTGCAGTGAATGATGAACTGTGTAGAACACTTAATACACAGAAGAAGAGCTTTCTTGAAAATGCCATAACTATTTATAGCTTAGAGGCAAAGTGTGAAATGCTACCTTTCTTGCTTGTCTTTATGAATTATCCCATTCTTAATATTGTGAAGTGTGCTCCAGTAAAGTAGGCATTTGTATTCAATCCTTTGCAAGAGGCAATACTGCTTGGCTCATGATAAATGTGTTTGCGTGCAAAGGAACTGTTACCAACACAGAATTTACTGCCTATTGAAGAAGGAAGCTACCTGTCCTTAAGATAATGTCTCTCATTATTTACTCTCTGTGATCCCACCCTGAATTTTAAAGAGTACAGCATTGGACATGTAAATATACATAATGTGCTCATAACAGAATTTACAAGAATGTTTTTTTTACTAATATGGCATAATTTATTTTCATTTCCAGCTTTATAATTTTGTTATATTCTTGCTTTATCCTCAGTTGCATATTGCTAGGACTCTGTTCTGTGGGTAAACAGAACTTAAACTTCCTGACTAATATTTTAAAAATCTGGTCTTTATAGATGTGGAGTCCTTGGTGCTCTCTGAGCTTGGTTGTTCAATTGCACACACTTCATTGCCCAACTAGGTAACATCATCAGTGCTAGTGAGTGTGGGGTTTGCTTTCTGTTTATATACAGTAGCTTGACCTGCCAGTATTAGTGGTGGTACGGTTTTCTTCTTGGTAGTTCCTTGATTAGGGTATTGTTTTTGGCTTGTTTGTCTGCTTGATTGTTTGTCTCCTTGGTAGTTCCTTGATTACAGTATTGTTTTCTGTTTGATTGTTTGTCTGGTGGTCATCCCTACTTATCTGGGTGTCAGCTGCTGGAGTGGATATGTTCTGGTCTTTTTGTTTCCTTCTTAGCTTTCTTATTGTCTCTTTTGAATGGTATGTAAATGTGGCTTATCTCAATGTGTTTATTGATGGCTGATGTGTCTGAATGCCAAGCTTCCAGAAATTCCCTAGTGTTTTTGGATTTAGCTTGGTCTAGGATGCTCACAGTTTTTCAGCTGAAACTATGGTTGAGTCTGTCCATGTGTTGTGCGATTAAGGAGTTTTCATTGTGCCTTCTGACTGCTAGTTGGTGTTCATGGATGTACTCTGCTAGTCTTCTGCCTGTCTGTCCTCCATAATGGCTGTTATGGTCCTTACACTGTATGCTATAGATGACTCCTGTTTTTTCTTGTTGGGCTACTGGATCTTTTGGTTTCCTTAAGATATTTTGGAGGGCTTTAGTTGATTTGTGTAGTACGGTGATACTGTGTGGTTGTAATAGTCTATTGATTGTTTCTGAGATTTTTCTGGTGTATAGCAGTGTTATCCTTTTCATAGATTGTGTTGGTTGTGCTGTTGTGGGTTGAGAGGTCAGGCACTTTTTGATAAAGTTGTGTGGGCGTCCATTTCGTTGGAAGATGTGTATAGACGGTCTGTTTCCTTTTTCTAATGTTCTGGGTTGCTGCAGTATATTTGTGCTGCAGTATGTTTGAATAATGTTCTTACACAGCTCCTCTTGTGGGAGGTTGGGTTGTTACTTTGGTAATGGAGAACTTGGTTAGCATGGGTTGTTTTTCGATAGACTAGTGTTTCTAATTTGCTGTCATTTCTTCTGCTGATGAGGATATCTAGGAAAGGTAGTGTGTTCTTGTTTTCTTCTTCCCTTGTGAATTTTATCCCTTTGAATATGTTGTTGATTGTTTCTTGTGTCTTCTCTAGTTGTTCTTTTTTTTTTTTGTTAGGACGAAGGTGCATATACATACCACATCCATACTTTTGGTTGTATGTGTGGGAGTGCTATTGTTTCTAGATTACATTCTAGAATTACAGTCTCTGCTATGAGTCCTGAGAGTTGTGATCCCATGGGTGTTCCTCTGATTTGTTGGTATATTTGTCCATCAAACTGAAAGTAGGTAGTGAGGCAGAAGTTGATGAGATCCATGATTCTGGGTATTTTGATCTTAGTGTATTTGGTTAGGTCAGGTGTGTTGTGTAGTACTGTTGCCATGGATTCTTTTACTAGTTCCGGGTCTATGGATGCAAAGAGTGCTGTGACATCGAATGAAGCCATAATTTCATCTTAATCTATTTTTAGGTCTTTGATTTTCTGGAGGCACTGTAGTGGGGAGTATAAACAGGGAGCAAACCCCACACTCACTAGCACTGATGATGTTACCTAGTCGGGTAATAAAACATCTGCAATCAAACAACCAAGCTCAGAGAGCACCAAGGACTCCACAGTTCAACCCTGAGCTACATAGTCTTTATAGCATCAGAAATTAGCTTGAACGTTTGTAATAGGTGCTCTTTGAAATCATAGAAATCAGTAATTGAAATTGATTGGTTGGCAAGTTACTTGGGGGAATGGAAAGAGAACAGGATTATAAATCTTTTATGCTGAGCTCCTGGTTCTTAATTAGAATGAGGAGATGAAGGGGAAGATGTTGGGAGAACTCACATTTTTAGATTGGACTTCTGAACTCCTAGTATTCGAAGAACTCTTTGACATCCTATGTATCAGAGTAAACAATATGAAATCCTTACCATCTTACTTTTGATTTGATAAACATGTAATTTTCATATACTCTGCTTTTGGGGAGCTATTTCTATCAACTTTTCCTTCTAGAGAAACCCTACAAGTTGCAGAGGAGCTTGAGATACATTCTGAGTTGTGCTTTCAGCTTTACCATCATTTTGCATTGCTGGAAGAATTACCAACTATTTTTACGGGAAAGGGAATCCTGGTTTTTGTCTTTGTTTTTGATGCCTTTGCTATCAAAAAATCTAGAAAATTAGTATTCTAGTTTACCATCTGCAAATACCAATTCATTTCTGATTTCCAGGTAAAAGATATAAGATCAAATACTTTCTTGTTTGGCAAATATTATAGTTGTTTGTATTAAGAAATATAAGAAGATTTGGGCATTATTAAAAATGTCTTTGCTTTCGTTTTTTAACTCTGATGATAAAATAAATCAGTGGTTTTCAAGCTGAATCAAATGTAATAACTTCCTGAAAGTTTTGAAATATTGGCAGAAGTTTGCTACTTCCACTTCTATGTGAGTGACTATAAAACATATATTAAAACTCAGCTTATTTATTTTCCTTACTAAAACAGGTGGTTTTGTTTTATGGGGTATTACTTAATAACTTGTTGAACAAAATGTATGTTAATGAGAATCTTGTTTCTTTTTAGAAGCAAATAAAAATCACTTATCTGGCAACATGCTAGATGAAATTTTCCAGGTTTACTTAAGGGTCACTAGCAAGGAGGAGCAAATAAGAAAAGAATAAATTGAATTCAATGTGTTTATAATAGCAAAATTCTCTGGAATCTTATCTTATAATTCCTCATTCATTTTTAAATGTCAAAACAAGGTTAGTGAGAAATAAATACTGATTATTCCACTTGCAAGTATAATTCTGTTTAAATTGAAGTATATCCTCTCTGGCAAATTAGTACTTGATAGCATTTTTTTTTTTTTTTTTGTGCTATATACAAACCAGATATTCACAGCCTGAATTTCCTCCAGATTTGTAGACTTCAGTTCCCAGAATTCTCAGCAATTGCCATGCTGAGGAATATTTTGCTTTTGAGATTTTTAAAACTTATTTTAAAGATGGTTCAGATTGTTTCTTGCACAAGTATTTTTAAAATTTCTCTATAGAAGTTCTGACCATGTTATTTGAAAACTGGGTCCTAGCTGGGGAAGGAGGTAGCATTAATGTATACGTTTATTATAAAAACTGGCACCAAGAGAACATAACTAGAACAATACCATGTCCACAATTTAGAAAGATCTGAATCTAGTGGAAATATATTTTATACTCCCTTTAAGGCCAGCAGCAAAGTTGT
This sequence comes from Python bivittatus, assembly GCF_059951505.1. Taxonomy (NCBI): domain Eukaryota; kingdom Metazoa; phylum Chordata; class Lepidosauria; order Squamata; family Pythonidae; genus Python; species Python bivittatus. Next base: position 9,455,841 of record NW_028277098.1, read on the forward strand.
TATTTCAGTGGCCCTTTGGATTGGAATGGGGTGAGGTAGGAAGCATTACTTTTAGAAAGAAAACTATTTCTATATTTGAAGTTTTAGTCTCTGCTTTCCTGTTATATTACAGAAATTGTGCTCACTGTTGTAAAGTGCTTTTTCATTCTGTTTGGAGCACAAGGTAGAGGGGAGACTTCTGCTGTTATGCCTGGAGAAACCTAAGAATTATTTCTGATATCCTGGTATCTGAAGAAGCACCCATGGATGGCACAAGTGTGCTAAGCCTTGAGGAAGCTGTAACTATTCATATTATTATATATTCTTTATTTATAGAGTATTCTTTATTAGAGGATCATAGTTGACAAAATAAAGCAACAGAATTGCTTAAAGAACTTTAAAAGCAGTACTTAAATTCAAAACAGCAGGAGCAAGCACATTAAGAAGGATTCAAAAGCCTGGGGCAAGAGATGCATCTTAAGCAATCAGCTAAACTGAACTAATGGTGATTCCAAATGCATTGCCAAGAATAGGAAATTCCATAGTGAGGTAGTGAGGGTTCCATAAGGTTATGCTTTTAGAAGCCTTTGGGACTTAGGACAATGGAAATGTTTCACTCTTTTCATTAAAGGAGACCAGAGACTCATCTCCAGTTGTGTTGGGTCAATCTAAATCTAATACCAGATAGACTTTCCCCTTCCTCTGGAGAAAAGATGCAAGGTTATCTGGAAAACATATTTTGGTTGGTTAACAAGAAAATTAAGATTTGTTAAACTCTGGTGTTCGTACAGTTTTCCTTATCTTGGTGTCTTTCAGATGTTTTGGATTTCAGCTTTCAGAATTTCCATCTACCTGAACCATGTGATCTGGGAGTTCTGAGTTTCACAGAGCAAAACATTTGGAGGGTACCAAAATTGGGAAGATTGTGTTAATATTTGTAAGCTATTTTGATTATATATGAAAAATATGCAAAAGTATTCCAGTAATAGATAAAGTAACTTTAAAGAAGAGCTTGAAAATTCTGTCTGAAGATGCCTTTTCTGTTTATAAATATGTAGGTATGAGATCAGTGTAAATAAGGTGATGCTCCAGTTAAAGAGGTGCATTTGTCTTTCCTTTTGAAAGAACTCACTGTTGTATCTGAACAACAGTGCATTAAGTTCACAAAAATGCCATTATAACATCCTATTTAACATTCAAAATAGCACTGGCATAATTGGAGTACTAATGATATTTCTGTGTAAAATGTTACCTCTGAGGAAGGTAAAATGAGATTGATAATGTACTCCTGTAGTTCAGTATTAGTCTCACTGGGGTGGTATTTGTTAGTTGTGTCCTTTTTGTATTTTCTTATAGATTAAAAAAAACTGTTTTTAATAGTATTCAGTGATTAGGCTTTGTTTAAAAGTCGAATTCTGGATTATATTTGTGTTTGATGTAATGATTTTTATTTTATTTCTTTGCATTTATAAGGCTTATGGTCCATTCCAATCAACTGACTCTGAGCAGCATACAGCTCCCCAAATCTGTAATTTGGATTAAAATAAATATAAAATAATCAAAAACTAAAACCAAGAACATACATTGTAAAACCACTTTATGTACACCAGGAATCAAACATTCCAAAAACTCAATTAAAATTAATTACTTATCCATAGGGATAGTCATAGCAGTCCTGTGCCTAACACTTGCTGAAATAGCCAGGTCTTCAGAGACTTTCTGAAGGTCAGGAGGGAGGAGAACATCCAAATTTCCAGGGGTATACCATTCCATAGGAGGAGGCAGCGATGAAAAAGTTATGTTTAGTGGTTCCTGGAGGTGGCAGTCTCTGCTGAGGAGACACATAAAGAGATAACTCTACTAGACCTCACCAGGCAGGCACATATTAGAGAGAGAGGGTGATCCCACAGATACCCAGGCCTGAATTATGAAGGTTTTTAAAGTGACACCAGCACCTTGAATTGTACCCAGAAACCAACTGGGAATATGATAAGTTCATTTTATATACTATCCTAATGACAACAGATGTAGTCAAATGATTGTTTACACCCCTATTGGGGAAAAGAAAAGCACTGTACGTTTTGGGCAAGGGACATGCCCTTGCCCATTTTCATGAGATTTGAAATACATTCATATACCATTAATGCCCCACAAAATACCAAAGATCATATTTCTGCAAAATCACAAATGCTAGACAGGTAAGAACTGTCTTGACTGGGGACTGTTTTCCTTTGATGATAAGATGCAGCCATATTATATCCTAAGCTATGAAGTTGCCTTTTTTTCCCCCAAGATTTTTCAGTGGCTGAAGGGAAGAGTTCTCATAGAGGCATTTACAATTGATGACTTGATGGTATCAAATAAGATATCACATAATTCCTGTTGGTAGCCCTTGACCTAACTTAGCAGGGAGAATGGTATGAGAGCAATAAGCTGAAAAAGCATTGATTTCTTCAGAAAAACAATATTAGTAAATGAACACTTTTAAAAAAGAAATGTGATAACAATGAACTAAAGCTATTACAAAATGAGAGAAATTTTAATAAAAGAAAAATATTGGGGGCAAGGAGTTAATAAAGAAGTAGAAGAGTGGAAACTGAGACAAAGGATGAGGAACAGTAAATTTAAGAAAGCTTTTTAAAAAAAATTGACCTTTGAGTTAAGGCATCTGTTTTAATATTCACTAAGATCTGGATGTCTGTTTTTTTTTTCCTGTGATGTTTGTCATAAACTAACAGTATTATGATATTACACACACACACCACACATAGATAGAAATAGATATAGATACAGATATAAATGAAAAGTTACAGAAGGATTTCTTTCACAAGATCTCTTGCTGTTTTTGTTGGATCCTACTACTCTTATACAGCTGCATGTATCCAGGGCAGGAGGAGGCAATATGTGTGACAGTTTGATACTGCAATATGTGCTGGGTAGCTGCTCAGCTCATACTCAGGTATTTGTAAGTTGAACTCCAGCACTTCACAGAATGAGACATAATGAGTTCATAACTGGTCATTTCTTCAAATGCTGTGGATAGTTTTGGAATAGGGAAATTACTCAGGTTATAAAAATTGCACAAGGAAAATAGTGAGAGGTCTTAGACTTGTCAAGTGCTAATAGCACTTCTTTCAAAATAATAAGAACTTAATTGCATTTGTGTAATATGAACACATTATTGGTCACAGGAATACAAAGTTGTCATCAAGAAGCCATCATTTGGAAGTGGACATCAGTCGATTGCAAAAGGCAGCTTTACTTGGAACAGCTTACATCCTGTGATGATACCTTTAATATTATTAAACAACAACATCTGCCTATCCCAGGTCCTTGGGAAGGATAAGCGGACAAAAATGCCAAATCCAGTCTAAACATCTGGCTGACTGTGCAACCAACAATAATAATAGTAAAAAGTGGGAAGGAGAAGTGAGTTCAGAAAATAGAAGTAATGGAAGCATTCCTCAGCTTACTCTACTTACTTAAAATTGTGTCTGTGATGTCCCTATATATGTAAGCATGCCAAACACAACAATTGCAAGTGGATGATCAATGAACATAGAAAATGTATATCTGTTTTGATAAATCAGTCCCACACTGCCTGGAAATTGTGAAACTAGGTTTGGGAATGCTGACTCAAAACAATTTAGAATTAAATTAAACTGTAAGCATGGTTAACATGGACAATCGAAGTAGAAAGTCTGGGGCCTGAATAGGTCCTTCTTATACAGACAGATTTCTATTAACTGAGCTAGACAGTAGGGATGGTTCAGAAGCGCTCTTTAAAGTTCATGATGAAGTTTGTGTTTATCAAGAAATATGAAAACTATTCAAGTGTGTAAATTCTGAGTCATGATCCTAAGCGGTAAATGTATTGGAGGGAAGAATAATGCATTGGTCTTGCAGTCTTTCATATAAATAAGTTTTTGAAGTTCACTATTCTGAAAAATGTAATGTCAAATGCAGATTCTCTATTATGGGTCTAAAACATCTGGGAAAAAGCAGATGGGAAGTCTGGTTCAGGATGTCTTAACATCTCAGCTGAACTAAGTTCTCATGGAAGACTGGCATCCTTACAGATCTAAGTATTAACGGCTACCAGCCCATTACTCATGAGCTTGGCCCTGGGAGAGCCTGGTCCAGGCTGAAAAAAAGAATCCTTAATATTGATATCAGCAATAACCTAAGTAGAGCACCACTAACACATGTAGTAGACCTGTTTGGGAGGCTGTTCTCCCATTCTAAGTGTTTGGCAAATATTCTCCATCTGTTTTATAGTAGACCATTTGCCTTACCAGCTATAAATTTGCCATTCATGCAGTTAGAATGTAAATTTAATAATGTCCCTGCACAGGACGGACTCTGACCCTGCTTGTTGGAAGAAATAGAAACAATCTCTGATACATTTTTTATGCTACCCTGTCTGTATGGCATGATAAATTGATATCCAATCCCATTCTCATGCCAACTCAGGGAAAGAGAATATTTCCCTACTCCTAGCTGACAAGTCTCTCTAACAGAATTGTCAAATGTATTGCAATTACTATTGCTATCAGACACTTAATTGTCTAGCAAGTTTGGGAACCTCAATACAATATGTAAGCATTGTATAAATGTCTTGGTATTTAAACCCATTTTATTGTTCTTGACAATAAAGAAAATAAATAAATATCAAAGGTTTCCTTTTAGTACTAAAAACTGCCATCTTAAGAATCAATTGAGCTAATGTCATGAAACTGCAGTATGATCATTTAAGAGTCTGGCAGGAACATACATGAAGTCATTTAATATTTATTTGATTTAGCTGATTAATATGGACACCCAATGTAGATTGCCTGCTTACAGACTTCTCCAGATGTTAATGTCTTTTAGAGAAAGCCATGCCATGCAAGCTATTGTAGTTTGGGGCAAGTCAGGTTTTATCAAGGAGCAGAACTGGAGGGGAAGGGGGACACCAGTTATCTGATTCTGCTAATGTATGTTATGTGGTCCTGCCCACTTATTTGTCACTACCCTTTTAATGCTGTCTTCCACCCCTCAGTGTGTGGTTCCTAGCTACCAAAAAATAGCTGTGCTCTTGTGCAGAATAAGCAATAGGTGGAATTTTTTTCTTGGGATTGATTTGTAGGTAAAAGTGTAATGTGTCTAGAATGAAGATTCTGCCTTTTAGTGATTTGCAGTCATGGGTATGTTCAGGAAGTGGCAACTGCTGGACAACTGTCTAGGTTTGAAAGTTAAGCAAGATACGCCTAGTTAGGCTAGACTTGGAAGCTGAAAAAAATACCACTTAGGTATTGCTGCCAAGTAAATTGCATGGTTGAGTTTATGTAGTCATCAGGAGTTGAGTTTAGCTTAGGGCTGCCTCTACCTTTTCATCATACATATGGCCAGCTCTTGCAAAACCTATTAATTTAAGATTTTGCTACTGTCAGAAGCAGCAACCTTGTATCATGTTTCTTTTCCTATCCTTCTACAATGTCATTAAGCTTATGTGACATCTAATTCATGGCGTAATGTTAAAACTTCTATTTCCTTAGCTATTCATTATAGGAAGAGAAGGAGAAACATTTCATAGGGTTGCAGTTTTGGGTGCCAACAGGCAGCCTGTTTTTGAAAAATTATTTTCTAAGACATGTTTATTAAAGTCAGAAATCTTTGTGTAGGTGTGCATTCTGTTATGAATGCCTGACTATTAAAAGAGAACTGTCTATCAACAGTATTGTCAGTGCATGGAAATGCATTCTTTATCTTGCTAATTTCATGCCTACATCTGTTTGCCAGATATTTCCTGCTTTAGGGAAGTATTTAAAAATAAACAGTAAAACATTGATTTGAAACATTTTAGCTCTTTTCTGTAAGATTTAATGAAGTTGTTCTGTGAACTTGCCAACAGTGAATAGATGAATCCAAAATGAAGTTGATAATCTATAGGTAAAAAAGTGCCTTACTATGGCAAGTACATGGTAGAAAAAAATTATGTATTTTACTTAAGTATTTATACTGTGTGTCTCATTCTGTTCTATTACATGGTACCCAGAGTTGCTTATAAAATGAACCAAAGAGCTCCAATAAACCAATTGTAAAATACATCACAATAAAACCCACTCAGTTCATTTACAATAATAGTGCTAATGAAACCACCACCCTATAAAGTTTCCTAATTAAACTGGTGCAGCCATCCAAAACAAAACAAAACCTGTAGAAAAAACTTTTTGGAGGCATGTTTTATGAAATCTACCTAGGAAAAAGCCCAAAACTACACACTTGCAAAGAACATTCCCCAACAAGATTACCTTTATGAAGAAATTCATCTTTACAAGCAGCATTTTCTGTCCAGATTAGTACTTCCAGAGATGAGTCTGGAAAGAAACGCTTCATAACATTAAGAAAGCTGTTCATCCTTGGCCATTTGAAGCATAAGGTTAAAAAACATCTCACAACAGCTGTCAAATAGATAAATTTTGGCAGCCTTTTGCCTCAAAAACAAATATGAAATACTGTACTCAAAGAATCAGGGCTTCAATAAGCTCAACATTCACAGAGAGGTTTTAAGGCTGAATTTTTTTCTCTAGTTCCAATCTGATTTCTCTTCCTTCCAGAAAAAAGGGAACATATTTGTATTACTTGATGAGTAAACACAGCATTTTATTCAGAAATGTTATTTGAAGCAAAGTGTTTGCTCTTGACTAAATAAACCTTGTTGAAATAAGTTTTTGTCAAGCCTTTATGTAGTGATGCATAGATAAGTTGCCTTTAGTGATAACAGCAAGTCATTTTTGTTTTTAAAAAAGGAGGTAGAACACTGATCATTCTCTCTCAGAGTGGTGAAATATACAGTAGTATATTGTCTTTTTTCCTCCCAAGCTATAAACAGTGCAGTCCAATTGCTTAGTATTTCTCATTTGAGGTCAGTGGTGTAGGAACCAGGCTATGGCTGCTTCTCTTATGCTGTGTTGCCACTGAGACTGGCAAATATTAATATATTAAATGTAAATTTTGCATAAAACCTATGCATGAATTGAACGCACAGTGGCTCAAACTGCCGCCTTGTTCTCAGTTCTGTGCAGGATAATTACTGTGCATTTGAACTTATATATGTTGAGCTATGTGTGCATGACTCATATGCTAATGTTGATGCTGTGTGCATTGATAAGTTGTGTGGGCGGCTACAGTCCTGTGCCTTCTGTATGCCTAGGAGTCTGTAGACTTGGAAATACTCCAAACTGGTCCTCAGCATTGCTTATGGGCTTTGGCTCCATAGTTCTGAGAGAGCTTCTGACAGTGCTGATGTGTTGGGATAAGTTAAATGCACCTTGAATGAAGTCTTCCCATTTCCAGTGAGTCTTAAGACAGCACCGTGTGTAGTTGTATCTTTGTAATTTTATCTGTAATGCCTTGCTGTCTGGTGTCTCTCAGGCCTCATTACTGCCAACTTTTCAGGAAGCTCTGAAGTTTTATTTGTTTACCTGTACTTTTCCTTGAGTAAGTCTTCCTGCTCTGCACAGGGCCCCAATGGAACTGGGGTTAGTTTTACTTTTTTTAAACGTTATTGTAACTTTTGTACTATATTGGTTTGGATTTCTTAAAGAAATATAATTTAATAATTATATATCATTTAATATAATTATATTATAATTTAATGTATTATTTAAATATCTATCTAGAGGGGAAATCGAATTCAGAACAGCTGGGAAACATTTAATATAAATATTAATGTACTAAATATTTTACAGTGAACTATCAAAGAATGGAAACATGGCTACCTGTCCACATTCATTGATCCATTTCCAACTGGGGTATTGACCAGTTAGTTACAAATAGGACTGTCCTATCATTATTGGCAGTTGGCACTGTATTTGGAGTAGTTAGTCATAATTTAGGTTGAGATGTGTAAAAATGGTGCAAGATCATCATCTAAGCCCTCAGTACAAAATGAAACATTTAGTAACAAAAGACTTTTAATTCTTTGGGGGAGCAATCCCAACAATTAGAACCATTTTTTGTAAGAGGAAAAAGGCAATCCTGAAAAAAAATACAGACAAATTGAAATCAAGTTAATTCTCAGTGACTGCATCTGTGCAATTTCCTAGGCAGTATTACAGAAGTGGTTTGCCATTGCCTTATTCAAGGATTTAAAAAAATAATAATTCCCAGTCTAGTGTACAGCTCTAGAATTCTCTTCCAAAAACTGACCGGGACTGACCCTGCTTAGCTTCTACAAACAGCAACGGTTGGCTAGGTGCCGCGACTTGCTGAGGTCTATAGGACATATGGTTTGCTTTGCAAATGGGTTTTTAACATGAAAATGATTGGAATTGACACTGACTTCACCTCTGTTCTACTCTGCTGAAATCAGAGATATGAAAACTGGGAATGGGAAATGAAGACATATAGAGAAGAAGATACTTGCTTTTGTCTCCCCTTGCAGTCATCACATTCAACCTAACAAGTTATTTTGCTGGTGTTCTTTTTCTTTTTCTTTCGGCAACAGCTATCTCAGAGAGTACCTTACTTCTAATAGTTAACTTGAATGTTCGTTATGAAGAATCTGTGGATGCTTGTGAAAATATGAGAACATTATGTATGTCACCTTGAGTTGAATAAAATAAAGGTGGGATAAAATGTTTCATACTTTGGAACTCAACATTTTCATGTCATTTAAAATTCATATTGAAAAGTTCTGTGACATAACCTTGACTGGTCTTATGCTATTCAGATCTATATAAAGAATGTGTAGATTTGAAAAGTCAGAACCTGTGTATTGCTCAGTGGAGTGAAAGAAACAAACTCTATATAATTTTATTTTGTTTTGTTTTCAGCTGTAATTGTTCTTACAGATGTGCATCTTTAGTATCTTTGTAGCCTTAATTACCAGGTTGAGTGATCAAGGACTTCCTTCAGGGGTATAAACATTATGCATATTACACTCTCGCTCATGTTTCATCCCTCAGAAATCTTGAATAGATCCCCACAGAAAAGGGGAAAGCAAACAATTCCTCTCACTTTCCTGCTGCAAGAAATTCATTTTCTGCTCCTCTTATATCTGCTCATTAGATCACTGTTTCCCACTGAGATTGGTATCAAGGAACAGGTGCCCATTTCTTGCTGGTCAGCTGTGGAGTCAGGGCAATCCATAGCTGGCTATGAATTAAGTGGTCTCCCTGTAACATAGCATGTCACATTTTTTTTCTGGCTGAAGATTACAGGGGTTACTCTACATAACTACTAAGAAAGCAATGGGTAGGGAAGTAGTGCTGAAAACACATGATCACTCTTATGTATATAGTAGCCATACTATAAAACAAGGCAGAACTTAAGTCCCATTTATGAAAATTAAATGAGGGCTCCACAGAGTTAATGCTCTTTTTTCCACCCTAGTATTGTAGCATTGAAAGGAAAATTGAAAAGGGAATCGAATCAGTAACTTTTATTTTCCTCAAGGGTAGAAGCCTTGTTTTAGTAAGATCGCCCAGCTAAGCTAATTACCATAAGCAGGGAGACACAGTGTAGTACTCATGGAGGAAGTTTGAAGATTAGCTGTTCTGAAAAAAAACATACATTATTAGCAGGTTGGCTAACCAGGAATATTCCCAGGCCTATGCTGAATAAAAAGGATGAGAGAATAATTACTGATCATTGATACTTAGCCCTTCTATCATATATCTATATTTACTTTAAAGAAAACAATGCATACCAAGCCTGAAGAAGAATAATTTTAAAATAAACACAGCTATGAATTAAGTGGAGAATTTATATTCTCAGAAATCCAGGTTACCTCTACTTGTTGCTTTGCAATTATGGATAGAGTGACAATCTGGAGTAGAAAATGGGAGATCATGAGTTCTAGTCTTCCTTAGTCATGAAAGCTGGCTGGTGACTTTGGGACAGTTACTCTGTCTCAGCCCAGTCCACTTGACAGGGTTGATTTTGTAGGGAAAATAGATGAAAACGGTATGTATGCCACCTGGAGTTGTGTAAAATAAAGGCGGGACATAAAATCATCAACATCTAGTCTTGCCTGTATAACTAGGGAATGATGATCAAGAGACTATCATTTGATAGGAGTGGCTTTTCATGATTGCTTAAAACGAATCTTTCAGTCTTCTGCAGGATTTAAGTATCATAAAAAGTAGTTATTGTAACTTTTAGTGAGTGTACAACAGTTTTTCAAAGATTTTGGTAACTTAGAAATGCAGAGAACTGCAAAATGCTTGTAGCTGGAACGTGTTGCAAATGGAGTAATAGACTGTGGTTTCTAAGAATAAAAGCAGGAAATTATGAAAGATTTGTAATGGATGTTATTTCCATCCCAACCTAAATCTATGACTTTTTATGAATCATGTGGTATGACTAATTAATTGGAATGTATAATACATTACCAAGCTAGCAGCAGTACTTAGCCAACCTTGGCTGATCTTGAAAAAGCTAAGTAGCGTTGGTACTTGCATAAGAGACTACCAGAAAATCCCAGACCTGTAGGCTAGATTGGAAAGTTGAAGAAACATCCCAGAATAAGGCACTGCCAAACCCATTAGGTACTGTTGCCAAGAAAACTAAAATCAAGAGTCAAGCTTGACCAGAGGAAGCTTATTTACTGTATATACTCATGGATAAACTAAGAATTTTAGGGGCCAAAGACAACACCAAAATTGGGTTTGGCTTATCCATGAGTATTTATGGTAATCTATTTTTAAAGTACCCGTATATCCCATATATAGTCAGATGGATGTATAAGGAGGCCCTCAAATTTTAAACCAAAATACCATGAAAAATGTACCCCCTGTGGATAAGTCAATTGTAAAAATCAAATCATAAGAAAATGTTGAGGGTCAGCTTATCCATAGATGGGCTTACATGCAAGTATATATGGTACTTATTTTATGCAATGATTTGTATGCTGCTTAATTCCTACAATTGTAAGAGGCTTATATCAAGCAACAAAAACATTAAAATAGAACCACAATAATCAAAACTGTATTATTTAATTGCATCACCCAATGGACATAAAGCAATTCTCATTGTCCCCTCCATTTTATTTTATTTTACTTGTTTTGCACAATTCATTCTTTGTTATTTAATAGTACTTTGTTACTAATATTAAAGAATCAAGAATACAATTTTATTCCCACGCTGATTTGGCTATTGACTCTCCTTGGGAGTGTCAAACACCTCTGTGTGCTTCTTCTCAAATGCAAATTCCTTCCTCTTCCTTACTTTCAAAGGTAAACAATATATCTGATTATTTTCATTAAGCCTAGAGTCACTTCCTAGTAAGATGGCAGTGACCAAATTTGAAATTTAAATAAATAAAAATAAATAAACTCTAAACCCAATTTGTATGTAACATTAGAAGTTGGTTCCTGCATTGTGAGTCCACTATGGTTAACTTATCTATTACTCTATATATAATTCTATACCACTTTTGCTCCATGTATGAAAGAGAGAAGGAAGTTGTCTATGACAGAAAAGTCTGGGTGTGCCTATAGAGTATTCTAGATCTATAAAGGATATTGCATAACTTATTTCAATTTTTCTTAGGTTATGCAAAATTCATGGGCTTTCTTGGTGTATAATTTTAAAAAGCATCCAGTCTTAGTCATTGGAAGACCACTGCATGTTGTCAACCCAAGATAGCATCAAGATAATGGGTTTCAGCCCTTGGCCAAAGTGAAGAGAAGGTAATGAGTCCCTGATGGAGCTGGGATTGAAACTGCTTAGAAGCACCATCTTCTCAACTCTGCCACATGTGAAACTTGCAAATTTTTGTGATTCCCAGTGCAATGTCACAACTATTTTACTCAAAATTTCTTTTCTTAGTAAAAAACTTGAATTATCTTTAATAGCAAGTTCTACAATCTTTTTTCACACAGCCTTGATAGTTACCAATGCTTCATGGTATGTGGCAAGTACAGACACTTACTTTCCATGTGAGAAAAACCTTTATTCCTGGAAGATAGGAACATGAACAGGCAGGAACTGGATGATCAGAACAGTGGGCCTCTGCTGGCCTTAACCGTACTTGTCTTAATTTGGTTCTATATTGGACACAGAGCCCAATATTTAAGGGTGTGCCTTGGATGGGAAAACTACACAGTAGATACACACCAATCAGAAAAAATTTGCATCTTCAGATATTTAATTATAAGCCTCAGGGTAGTTTCAGCTTTGTTGATAATCCCATCATCTTTTTGGATTCAATCACATGATGTTCCTTTTTGAATTAGATCCATCCCTGTGGATGATAAGCCTCTAGGTATTTCCCTTGTTTTCTACATTGATAGTAGCAGCTCAGGACTTCTTTAGCGACACTTTTCTTTTTATTATATATGGAATAGAGGTCTGAACCAGGGATACGTTAGGGTGCTTTCCCCCCTACCCCCGGGAATTGTTTCAAGTTAGAGGGTGTCTCAGGTTCAAACCTTTTTCCTTCTCTCACAAGTCTTTTGCTATCTATCCAGGCTTCAAATTAAACTTTGATTAGAGATGTAAAACTTCTTAAAAAGTTGCAGAAACAATAGTTAAAACATTTCCCCCATTTTTCCAGGAAATAAATTCAAAATGAAAATTTGGGGGAAAATAGAAATATCTGCAATACTTATTTACAAATATAAGTATGTACAAATACATAATCATTTTTATTTTTACAAATGTATTATATGTACTGTATGTTCTTATAAAAGCATGCATAAAGTATAAAATGAATAGTTTATTCAGACGATAATAAATGCCTTGCTTGAATTTATTTTAAATGATTGTTTTCATTATAAATGGAGCTACAAGCTGGTGAATTCTGGAGTATAGTGTCTCTTCATTTTTGCCTGTTTAGGAAAAGCAGAGTAACAAAAAGTTAACTGTGAAAACAGAAGAAACCATCTATACTGTATTAGAAGAAAGACAATTATGTATTCTGGACAGATACCCAAATCATTAAATTGCAGGGAAAAAAGGAAGGGGGACTAAACCTCAGAATGTTATCACATGAGCATTTTATTATTTATTTTATCACGTCTCATCAGTCTCATGAAATACTATTACTCTCAACAGTTTGTTTCTTCTAATCCATTCTTTTTATAATTTCATCATTTTCACAGAAATCTGGAAACCAAAGCTCAGTGTATGCTGAGAGAAGTTTTTTTTTACACTTTAACATATTTCTAGTGTATGCTAAAAATACTGTAAATTGGTTGGAACACAAAGAAGGAGAACATAAGAAATTAAATGCTTATCTATATTTTTAGTAGGGTTTTCTTCTTTTTAGTATTTCTAAATAATAATGTAGTGGAGCTTTTGGCATGAAGCTCGAAGATTTATACTTTTTTTGCATACCATTAAAATAACTTAGTGTATTTTGGTATAATTTATCTTTTATTAATGTTATACTGAGTACTAACTGTATAGCTTCAGTAACTTTCCTTGTCCATTTACTGGTATTATCTTTTTTGAAACTATATCCTTGTTATGAATAAACAAATAAATAAAACAAAAGCATATTTCTTGGTTTGGTGTGGATATTTTTTTAGACCATTTTCTTTAATATCTTAATTACATGTAATTTTTAAAGAAAATATTAGAAATACTTCATAATCTATGTTTTGTGTGTGTGTGTGCATGCATGTCTATGTTTAGAGTTACTAAAACTCTCGTGTCTGTAACCTTCAACTGGGCAAAACAGTGCATCATAGGGCAACAATTTTTGAACCAAGGTACCTTAAATGAGCTAATTTACAGAATGTGTCCAAATCCAGGACCCATTACTCCTGTGGGATTGAAATTTGGGAAATTTGTGGCTGCTTCAGCATTGCTGTACCACTGTACCGCTGTGGTCAGCCCAGGTCACATGATTGTCATGGGCATATCCCCAACCTCTTTCCCGCTTCCCTCTGTCTCCTGCACCCAATCAGCTGGCGGCAAGACCCAATGGTTGAGTGGTGATTGGCTGCTTTGGAATTGAGGCAGAAATTTGAAATCTTTTAACAGCTGTGGTCATTGAGGGAAGGAGGAGGGAGTGACTTGGATGCCTGCTGGCAAGGTAGGGCTGGCTGGGGGGCTCAGGTAGTCAACGGGTGAGCCCTCTTCCTCTCTCGAGGGAGGGGGTCCTTGGGGACACGCTGGAATGGGGAACGGGGGTGCAGTTTTCCTTATGGTATGCAGCTCCCTTTGTTCTACCTTCCCCTAACAAAGTGGCAGGCAGTTCTGCCAGTCAGCCAAGGAGGAGGAGGAGGCTTCATGGGGGCTCTCGTGAGGGGAGGGCGAATGGCACAGTCCTATATTATATATGGAGAGGGAGGGAGGAAGATTTCTGATGCTTCCTGCCAGCTTCACACAAGCAAAGTCAATGGGGAAGCTGGCAGCAAGTCACAAGTTGCTAACAGTCCCACTGCTTTTTTGCCCTTGGTCATTCTGTTTCTCTGATTAGATAGGGAAATATCTCTGAAATGATGACCCAACAGGTCACAGGTTCTCTAGTATATTCTAATATTTAGAATGGTCTCTGAAAAACAGGAAAAAATCAAAATCTTTATATTTTTATATTTTATATCCTAAAATATGTTTTTTAAAACCCGGCATTGGATCATTGGATATCACTCCCACTATAGTTGAGGTATGATGGACAAATTTCTTTTTTCTTCGTCTTGGAATCTCACATATCTTCACTATACACTTAATTGCAGGTTTCTAGTAGTTTTAAACACTGCACGTAGTCACTTTTTGTCTAAATATGCAAAAGTCTAAACATAAATCAGCTAGTGTTAATGTCAAATGAACATGATTTTTAGACAGTCATTTTCTAAAAAAATTAGTTGTATCAAACTGTAGCATGACCAAGAATTAGAACATAAGGTACAGTATTGGGATCTCAAAGTTGCTGCAAGCCCAGTTTTCAGTGACTTGCATTGAATTAAATGGAAGTAACAAAGTACAATCCGGTTATAACTATAAAGAGAGAAAAAACTTGTCCTGAACATTAGTGTCAAGGTTCCAATAACACATAGGTCCTTCATTTCCTATATCCATTAGCTAGTAATAGCAGTATTTGCACTTGAGAGAAGAAACCATCCATCTCTGTAAACTCTGTTCATTTCTATAACCTCAATGGTATCACCTCTAGATGATGGATGAAATGAAATAGAATAGAATTTAGGTAGCTGAAGCCTAATGTGAATTTAAAGACTAATCCAGACGAATCTAGATCAGGCTTCCTAAAGCTGAAATCACTAGAAGTCATGAGACTACAACAAAGGTGATGCTGGATATTGCCTTGAAATTCTTGGAGTGCTAGTCCAACATAACTTTTTTTTTTTTAATCTGCGCTCATTCATTACTGACTCTGCAGTGACTGCTTGAACAAGTCCTTGCAGTTTTCAAGGCAAGTGTTTCGGAAGTGGTTTGCCAGAGCCTCCTTCCTAGAGCAGAGCCCAGCTGGCGCGCGCAGGAGGTGGGGTTTCCATTGCTTCGCGCCCTTTTTGGGCGAGCGCGGTTTCACGTTTTTACCGGCAACTGCTCCCGACTCCTTTCCAAGGTGCCACCAGCATTTTTCCTCCCACGGGAGTGAGAGTACCCATTTATCTACTCACGTGAGTTTTCGACCCGTTGGGTTGACAGGAACTGGGGAGGAAACAGGAGCTCACCCTGTTTAGCGCGAAGGCTGGACTCAAACCGCTGAAGTGTCAGCCATTTCTGGCCGGCAACTTTCAGCGCCATTAAGCCGCTGCACCACCGCATCATAACATAACTAGTCATAACATAACTAGTGGGCACCAAATTAGAAAGAAGTAATCTAAAGTAAAGATATTCCTAAATAGCCAACGTGGTGCTTTGATAAATATTTTTCCATTTTGCTACTAGTTGGAAAAAATGAGTGAAGAGGAAATGACTGTTAGGGAATTACATTCTACATGTTGAAAAAAATTCTCATGGATAAAATATTTTAGAATCATGAGGACATTTTTGAAATAATTCTCAGCTGCAGAACAGCATGTCCTGCTTGGATCTTTCTCACATCATTGTGTTATTGTCACTGATTTAGCACATTTGATTTTTAGGCCTCCAGCATTTAACAACCCAGACCTCTTAGGAGCCTAACAGAATTTATGCCTATGTATAAAACAGGGTCAGCTTCCTCAGACTCTCACTGTCCCTTTTATGGTTGTTTATGTTTTTCTCAAGCAAAACTCATCATAGCAGCTGTGCTTTGATCTATATCCAATATGACATTTCTAAATCCATGTGCTTCATTTGTGTGTAGTTGCCTTTTCTCCAGATACCCTCCAGGTTGAAAGTCATCTGGAGTTACTCACAGGGATTGGGACCTCAAGAACTAGGAAACCAACAGCCAGAGCAGGAGGACAGACTCATCTTTGTAATTTTTTTTAAATTGAACACCTAGCAATCTTTCCAAACATCCTTAGGGCAAAAGATAATTGCTTCTTTTAAATTAACAGTTACCATTAGAGTAACTGTTAGAAGAAGAGAGGCACAGTATTCCTCTTGGGCTACTTGGCATAACACGGGAAGGGATGTCTTATGAAACAAAACAAAGAGTATAAATATTTCAACTGAGTAAGAATGAGATGCAGTTGTGATTTCCATTTGTTCAACACAGAATTTTCGTTGTGGTTATTTTTAATACTGTAAGGTCTGCCTCTTTAATAATGGTAGGTTTCCGCTAAGAATTCAGTCTTTCAGCAATAAGCCCCAGTGGTTTTTAGATCTGTTTTCCTCTAGCAGTATTCCCTTATCTTGCACCAAGGCAAACTCTAGCCAAAGAGAGTGAAGAAAAATGGGGTGCAAAGACACTAGACATACTTATCTTGAAAAGAGGCAATTCTTTTATACATTGGACTTAATTTATTTACCAGTACCTCTGCTTAGAATATTGACATTTCCTTATGTTCCCTCCCACTTTTTTTTTACAGTCTACATTGTTCCATATATGAGTCTTTAAAATGTTTTCCCTGTTTATTCTTAGAGCTATAATTGGGGGCAGGGGAAGAATTTATTATGTAGAGGTAGGCAATCTGGTATCCTCCAGATTTCTTTTTATTTTTAACTCCCTTCAGGCCCTATTTTTGCTTTTTTTCTGAGTAGTAGTGACACTCAGTCATATAGACCATCAGTTGAGCTGTTGTGTTATGCTTAAATGCAAGTGGGTTAACAATGCTCACATAATGGTTTTTCATTTTTAACGTCATATTTAAAGGGACTGCTGAACGCTTACATAATACTTATTTTTATTTTGAGATTCATTCAAGAGCTAAAAATGCTTTGCATTTGGAAAAAGAGATCAATTCTAGCAGAGAAGTTAAACATGAACATTATTGTTGTGTACAGAAAGAGAAATGAAATTAATGTGCTAGAAATAAAGCCCAAAGTGCATTGTTCCTTAGATCTCATAAGGGCTTTGCTAGCATAACATTTGCTCCAGCAATCAGTCTAGTACAGCTGTGCAAAGCTTTAGATCCAGAGTGGGAAAAGTACTTCATAGACTGCTGAGGCACTTCCATAACACCTGTCTGCAAATCCTTAAAGCAGCTGGCTCTTTTTCTGGGATGATCTGACTGCCCTCTGGAACTGCAGTGTGATCCCAAGACATAAACCTACAGATGAATGCAGCCTTTGCACATGCAAATGTGTACATAATCTACTAGATAAATCATGTGAGTATGTTGACGTTCATAGGCAATATACAAGCTAGTATAATAATATAATTTCAATCATAAAATAAATACCTTATTTTTCATTCGTATATTTTCTGCTTCCCAATGTAAATGTTAGATACAGAGCGTCTCTCTCTCTCTCTCTCTCTCCCTCCCTCCCTCCCTCCCTCCCTCCCCCCCAGAACAGGTCTTCTATACATTATAGATTAAATTCTTGTATCCAAGCAAGATGTGTCTTGTTCAGCATTGTTTGGAACAGCATCCAAGCAGATACTGCTGGAGAGCCTTTCCCCAACCTAATGCCCTTCAGATTTGCTGGATTTCAAACTCCCATCGTGTGAAACAGCATGTTTCTTTGCTGTACACTAGGAATGCTGAATGTTGCAGTCCACATATACAAGCAGATATGAAGAAAGTGAAGGCTATTCTTTCTGTTATTCTTAGTATCTTCTTGTAGCGTTATGTCCTTTTGATGATGATGATGAGTACTACAGTATATATGCCACACTCCACTCCCAGCAACTCTGATTTAAAAAATGAAAAGACAATAAAAATGACAAGGAACAAAAGGGTAGAGATGGCAGGATAACAGACCGGATGGAAACAAGCAAACAAACAAATATCAAGGTTAAAAGGAGGCTTGTCATCCTAACCAAAGGCCTGGGTGAAGAGATGGAGATCCATTAGCTGTTGTTAAACCTGTATGCCATGAATTTGTAAATTCCTTTTTACTGCCTTCTGCTACATCATATTGTAAATTCTATTTGTTTAAACTATTTGTAAACCGTTTTTCCAATGTTTAATGTATTTTAAGTTGTACAAACTATTTTTCTTATTTTTATGTGTCTTACATCCTCTAATCTGTCTTTTTATAGTTGTTTAATTGCAGAAGGCATAATTTAGAAGCTCGTAAATATGTTGTCAGTTTAAACTTGAGTTCTACTGGTTTCCTTCAGTCACTTTGAATCAGGAAATTTGAATTAGCACAGTGTTCAAACTAGAGCTGGCAAATAGCCTGTCAAAAATTTTCCACCAAATTTGTGGGCATAGACATTGGATGTCTAATTTTTCTGAATTCTCCAGAAGAAATTCTCCAGGTAATGAGTGATCCTTGGTGTGAGACTCTTTTGCCCTTTTCAGCTGTGGAATGTTGGTAGGAATAAAGAGTGTGTCCTGCTAATAAAGAGATCTCAAACCCGTGTCTCAGCAGTTTGCATGTGATTTGTTGAGATGGCAGCTTATTAAGATTTGTAAATAAGAAACAAAATGTATTAAATGTGAACTGCAATTTTGAAAGGAAAGGAAAGGCTTTTATGTCATATATATACACACAGGTATATCCACATGGCAAGGTCAGAAATTAAAACATAGTCCAAATGTAACCCTTGGGAATTCATTTTAGTGTTCAGTGCCGAGAACAGATACATAAAATAAACATTTATTGGGGCTCTCTCCATTTTTCCTATTGTGTTATATAGCATCTATCTCTGTCTATCATACCTGCCTATCTTCCTCAAGAAGCTAACAAATTCCAGCCGCCTTTTAAGTTTGGGGCAGATCCATGAAAAGAAGTCTGATTCTCTCTTAATCTTCCAGTCAGGATGTGAAAGAGGAAATATTTGTTTTGCATTTTTTGGAGTGTGAAAACTAGATTTGCAAGGAGCCACAACCAATCCAGCTATCAATACAGTTTATTTAGTTTTGATTTTACAGCGTGAGAACCAGGCCATTGTGTTTGTAAAACCCAGGTTATGATTTAATGTTAAGCATGAATCAGACCATTATGGCTTCAGCATGGCTTAGTATGAGGAACAAAACTTTAGGAATAAAAGGATGTTTAAAATACCCCAAGAGATCTTGTTGCAATAAATCCATACCAAAGAGAATCTAAGTAGGATATATTGCTTGGTATTTTAGCTCACTCTTGTATCCCAGAAATATCACAAATTGCTAGATTCCTACTGTGCTATTGCAGAAGATGGTTCTGAACTTACAAACAGCTCAGAATTTCACTCTCACTAGTGAATAATTAGAACTTAAACCCTCCTCCAATTTAAAAGCTCAATTCATTACTGTTTGGAAATTCCTCTGAGACTACTGAAAGAAAATGTGCTAATGAAATGTACTGTATAAGTGTTGTGGAACACAAACAGTTCATTTCTTGTTCAAGGGAATGCCCTGTGGAGACTCTCATCATTTTCAGATTTTTTTTTTCCTCTGAAGGAAAAATGATCCAAGGAAATAATGATTTGACCCCCGATCCAAGAGTACAAATAACTTGGCCTTCCATCATCTATTATTTATTCAAAGTTTCTAATAAATCTTAAATGGCTTTAAAAATGTATGTGGAAGATGTAAGTTTTAAATAAAGCTTTGCAGGATGAAAACAATAGCAAGTACCCCTTTTCTTTTAAAAGCAAGAGGGGGGGAGGATATTCTAGGGTTTTTCTGAATTTTAATTCAGACACATTTCTATTTTTGCTGTGGGTTTCCCTTTCATGCTTTCAGGCATTCTGATATTTTAGGTGCATAAAAGAGGCACAAGACTCCAGTCTCACAAAGATTACCAACCTGTTTCCTGTTTTTGAAATCTATAAGCAGTTCTTTGTTTGGCTTGTAATGGAACCCTTAGCCTGGTGCAAAGGGAAGGGGAGCTGGGAAATTGTTTGTTTCTCCAAAGTATAAAATGCAACCATAAACTATATTTTAAAGTGCTTTTTGTGTTGCTGGGTTGATATATGTTCCTGGCAATAGTTGTACAAAATCTAGTACTGTAAGATGAAGACGCTTCATTTTTGCCTGAAGTGCCTCAGTTAGGAGGTATTCTTTTTTCTTTAAATAAAAACTCACTATAACAGCAGATTGTGAAGTGTGTTTTCTAAGATCCCAAGGCAAAATGTATAGCAGTAATGGAACTATGCCAGGGTCTATCAACTCATGTCATGGCTGTGTATACAGGCGTCGACATGACGCCATCCATACTATAAAATAATCATTACCTAGGATGATTGCATGGAAAACAAATAATGGTCTCTTTCTAGAATGCTGAACTTTTTCAATGGCTTTGTTGACAAAAGGACATTCAAATATTTTAATCTTAGCTCTGCTTACAATCCTGGGCATCTCTGTGCTGGGCCTGCCAATTTGGAAAATGATGTGCAATTCTGGTACTAAACTATGGCACCATGTGATAACCTGAATTTATTCTCCCCATAAGACTCTAAATACCACTTTGTTGTAGGTTTGCAACATAATCAATGCTTTCCAGCTGTTTTGAGCTGCCTGTGATTGTAGGAAATGAAGGATGTGGCCCTGTATAACGTGAATATGTTTCTGGCAGGCTGACACCTTAATTACTAGAACAAAATAATTGCTCATGTAAACACTAAAAGAAGGAAGTAGAAATGGAATCTAATAAGAGAACAGATCTATATTTAGATCATCCTGTTATCACAAGTTTTTATGTAAGAACAAAGTTGCAAAGAAAAAGACTATAAGACTGGAGTTTGTCTGACAATAATTTTTCTATTCTGTGTGAGTGAAAGGGTTCAACAAAGCATGGGCTTTATAGGGAGAAGGATACCAACTTAGTGTCCAGTCTTTAGAGGGAAAGATCCTTTCTTGAGCCTTGAGAGAGCTGATCTTCATTGATGCAGACAGTACTGAGCACGGTAAACAACTGATTCAGTATAAGATGACTTTGTATACCTTTTAACCAGTAGCTGATCTTTGTAAATGAAATGCAAAGAGAATTAACTTTATATTGCTAAACAATATAAATGTTCTCTCTGTAGCTAAACTTCCCCTAGTGTGACGTTTGTCTGAAGAATCCTTCAACAGTATACGTCTAAGTTATTAACAATAATTGTATAGCTGTTGAAATATTTATAAAAGACATTTGACAGAACATCACTCTTGTGAGAAGACTAGTGGATATACAAGTGAGTCTGATGTGTTGGGTTGAGTCTTGGCGTTGTGATCCAAAATTGTCAGATATCTAAAATGTATCTGGTGTTAATACAATTGTTGGGACATAAGGAAGAGATCTGTAGGAAGTAGCTGCACTTTCTTCAGACTTCCTAGGGCTAGTTTTGGATGCAATAAAGGAAATCTAGGAATGCTTTGCACATGAACTTCCCATGTATAATGTCAGATATGATGACCTTTCACTCTGGTTTTTACAATATATCAGTTTGTCCAACTTTGGTCCCTTCCATATGGGTTGGTCTTCAACTTCTGTAATTCATCAGCCAGCATAACAAAAGCTGAAAAGATACACCATACAGCTGAAGAGTCTCCTATAATATCATTTAAAATCTGATAATTTAAAGAACTTCCTCTAATATTAAGGAAACTCAGTATTGTAGAAAACTGGTGAAGTGAGTATGGGTCATTCAGACAATGTTATTAAGAACGAATGGGTACATTGTGTGAAATTAGAGCAGAGAAAAATAAGATAATGAAAATTCCAAGGTAGGTCTAGAGAAAGAGTTGTTCAAAGTGGAGATGATAGATTTTTTTAAAAAGTAAAAACATTAGGAGACACTTAATTATGGTGATGTTAATGATGTTGCTCTGCTACTAGCATTTGGCTGCCTGGTTGCTGCTGTCTCCTAATATTCTTGAAATTTTCACAAGGTAAAGCTGCGCTAATACAACAGAAAAAGATAGATAATACATCTAGTAATTGGTTTAGCTTTGATAGTGGCTACAGCCTACAGAGGAATAAACAAGTAATAGTGGCATGTGTGTTTGTGTGATAAAATGTTCACAAATGGTAATAGGAAAAACTGTTTAATCACTGGCAAGGGGAATATTCAGTTATTAAAGTCAGAATTAGATCTTC
Organism: Python bivittatus; assembly: GCF_059951505.1. NCBI lineage: Eukaryota > Metazoa > Chordata > Lepidosauria > Squamata > Pythonidae > Python > Python bivittatus. The sequence continues at coordinate 9,478,323 of NW_028277098.1, forward strand.
CCTTGAACAGCATGCCATCTGAATTTATCTAAGTTTTTTGAAAGTGCACTATAACATATCTAAAGTGGAAATCAGAGATATATGCTCTGAAGAATCTTGCATTATCATGTGAAGCTGATTGTCGGTAAGATCAGAGCAGGCAATCAGTTTATGAAATTCAGTACTATGGTTTATTATGGAACCATAAGAATTTCATCAGTAGTGGGACTGAACCAAAACTCCTTTTTTTGTGTGTGAATATTTTCAGCAGTGTCAAAAGTCAGTTTAGCAATTTATCAGTGGCTGTTTTAAAAATGCTCCCTTCTGCAGGAAGCATTCCTCTCACTCCAAACAGATTTCATTTGCTTTTAGAGATGTTGGAATGTAGCTAAATTTGGTTGACTGCATGGCATCTTACATCAGTGTTCTCACTAGGTGGTTGCTGTTTGGAGCTGTGGTTGTTAATGTGATATCCTAGAACAGATGGCATCACCTAACTGACCCTGGCTGATTTTATGTCTTTATATAAATATATATAAATTTTATTAAAAGTTTTACAAAGAACATAAAAGCTAACAGGAAGGAAGGAAGGAAGGAAGGAAGGAAGGAAGGAAGGAAGGAAGGAAGGAAGGAAGGAAGGAAGGAAGGAAGGAAGGAAGGGGGTTCCAGTTTCTTTTGCAGCAAATATAAATACAATTACAAAATTATCTCTTACTCTATGATTACAAAAACTCACTTTTTTCTATTATCCAATTTTTTTCTTGTTGCCAAAACCACAAGTTATAAAGTGCATTTTTTTCTGTTTCAGTAACCTTCTATTTCTTAATAACACCCACTCTTTCATCCAAACTAAACATCAGGCAGCAAAATATAATTTCAAATCTGGTAAGCCCAGTCCTTCACATCGTGTAGTACCTTGTATTTAACTTGTGGCTTTTTCCCTTGCCATACAAATTTAGATGTATCCTTCAGCCATTGTTTAAACGATACATCAGTTGTCAAAATAGGTAGTGTCTGAAACAAAAATAACATTCATCTTAATCACAGAAATTCTCCCCAACAGTGACAGTTACAATTTGTCCCATCTTGACATATCTTTTTTAACTTCATTCCATGTCTTAACATAGTTATTTTGAAATAACATACAATTCATATTTGTCATAGTAATACCCAAGTATTTTACCTTCTTTTCAATCTTAAAACTCATTTTATTCATACATTCTGTTTGATCTTGTATCTTCATATTTTTGTTAACATTTTTGTCTTCTGTTTATTGATCCTGAAACCTGCTAATGCCCCAATTTCCTTTAATTTACCCATTAAAAGTTCAATTCCCTTTAATGATTCTGCCAAAACTAAAACCAAGTCATCCATAAAAGCTCTTAACTTATATAACTCTTTTTAATTTTTTATGCACACAATCCTCTCATCTTGTCTTATATCTCTATTCAATATTTCAAGAACTAAAATAAATAAAAGAGGACACAGTGGGCAACCTTGTCTTGTTATTTTTTGTGTCTCACATGGTTTGGTTAAGTCTCCATTAACAATTATTTCTGCTGTCTGTGAAGCATAAATTGATTCCACCCATTTTATAAAATTCTCTCCAAAATGTCTATCTTCCAAACCTTTAAACAAGAAAATCCAGTTCTGGCTGATCTTGAAAAATTAAGGAGGGCTAGTAAATACCCAGGGAAAAAAAAGGTCATGGCAAACAACTTCTGAATTGTGGCCCAGAAAATGTGTCCTTGAAATCATCTTATCAGTATGACAGGTAAGAAATATTAGCTTTGCTTAAGTTCTTGCTAAGATGGAGGTGGAGTTTTTTGTTTTTTATTTTGGTAATTCTCATAGCAAATGTTGATGATTGTATCAAACTGAGATATCTTCCTGTTCATTTTGTGATGCATGATTTTTTTGATGGGAACCCCAGGTCAGAAAAAGAAAGATGCAGTAACAAAATAAAAGTACAGAAACAGCACCAGAAGACATCGTTTTGGGGGGAGGGAAGGACATTCTCAGTATTAAGAGTTTTTCTGGAAAATATTTTTGTTCTCATTCCATCCACAGTGTCACTTTTCAAATGTCACAAGCCAAACACTTTGCTAGTTTAAACCTATACTTTCTGAGAATTAAACTACCATTTCACAGTTAGGAATGGAAGAACCTTCCATGTTCAACTTTCTTCTACACTTTTTAAAAATTCAACTTTTTTACATTTATAACACATTTTTAAAGAAAACCAGATGGAATTCTAATTCATCTGTTTACAGCTACCATCTCAAATGCAGTTGCTGGAATATCTAGGGAGACACTGAATGGCTCTTCAAAAGAGAATAATCAGGAAGTCCCCAGGATATATTCAACAGGTTCTAAATAGTCCTTTGTTTTATGTTTTATGGCAGACTCTGAATAATTGTAGTCTGTGGATTATAGAAATATGCCATTTCACTGGGAGGTTAGGTTATCCATTGAATTTAAATTTTCATTTGTAGTTGTGTTCATATTGTGCCCTCATGCATTCAGCAGATACAGCAACAAGCCTTAGAACTAACAAGGAGGATATTGACATGGTAGATAACTTTTGTCTTTTAGGATTGACTATCAATAGTAAAGGAACCAGTCATCAAGAAATACAACCTGGAGTAACACTTGGTAGAGTAGCAATGAAGGTCTTGAAAATGGTATTCAGATTCTAGGATAATCTATATTTACAGAGGTCAGAATCATGCAGGCAATGACTTTCTGTACAAAATTCTGTGGAAGCAAAAGTTGGATTTTGAAGAAGTAGGATAGAAACAATATTGATGTTTCTGAACTTTGATATTGGAGAAGGCTCCTGAGAATACCATGAATAACCAAGAAAATACACAAATGGATCATAGAACAAATCAATGCAGAGTTCTCACTAAAGGCACAAATAACCAGGCTGAAATAGTATTTTGGACACATTATGCAAAGACTTAGCTCCTTTGAGAAGTCCATAATGCTGGGAAAGAGAGAAAGAGGACAACCAACAGCAAGGTGGATGGATTCAGTAACAACAGCAATGAATGCACCACCGAGAGACATAAAGGCCAGGTTGGGGCCTTGAAAGAGTCTATCTGTGTGTTTGCTAAGAGGTAACACTGACTTGACAGCACATAATCATTACACACACACATACACACACACATGTTTGAGTGAAATAGAATTGCAGGCAAATATGCCACTCTTATTCATCATTGAATTAATCCGTTGTGATATGTCTTCTTGTAGACAGTTTTTACTGTTTTAAAACTAACAGTACAGAACAATATGGCATCCTGGCTGCTTTTCCCTGGATAAACTTGGTGATTAGCTGTACCCATTTTTTTCTGCCACTCCCCCCAATCTGCTTAAAAGAAAAAGAACACAAACTGATATCACTTTATAATCTGTGAGGTACGTTAGGATGAGAGATTGCAACTTGCCTAATGCCATCTAATAATATTTATTTAGAATAATATTTTGTCTTGGGTCCCTAGTGTCCATTACTAATATATTACACATTTTATTGCACCCAGGACGAGAGTTATTTAGGGCTGAGGTCAGCACATAACACGCAGTAGTCTATGCCAAGCTAGAAAAATGGCCAGGGGACATTTGCAAAACACATACACTTATCCTAAATTTTAGACATTTTATTGTTGGGAGTTATTATAGAGTTAGGCCTGAGGCTGAACAGGGTTGATTTTTTTAAAAAAAATTAACCTGTGTTATTCCTCAGCACTTCCCCTACAACATTCAAAACTCTGCAAAATTGCGAGTTTTATTGCCTCCACTAGATTTGTGTAGGCATCAATGCTGATGCTTCATTTTCTCTAAACTGAATTATCTCTTTTGTTCCACTAATTATATAGAGTAGACTTAGAGTACAGGAATCTTGTGGAATGTCTGGGACTTGTGAGTGGGGCAGCTTGGGTCAAAGCAGAAGGGGTATTTCTCCAGAGTAGAGGTACCTTCTTTCTTAATTCCCCTATAAGATTATTCCTCCATCTACTGTGGCATAACAAGGCTTAAGTGCTAGGCTCCCCAACATGATACCCAGGGAGGCCACTATCCCTGCAGAGCCTCCCTGTTCCTCCTCCTTTTTTTGCTGCTTTTTTTTTTTACTTTTTTACATTGCTTCAATTTTTTAAAAAATGCTGAAGCAAAGTGCCAGCCTTCTGCATTATTTTTATTTCCAAGAGTGTGGGGCTCATAATTGTTTCTCAGAAAATAAAAATAATTGGTAGCTACAGCATACTGCTTTGTTTGGAAATATGCCTACCTGTTCAGAAAAAGAACAAAGGTAAAGAGAGGGTGGGGAGTAGAGAAGATGATAGCATTCTGTGAATTCAGTGCTTTATAAATAGTTGTGTCCCTCATGGCTGCCCTTGGTGAATGAGAAAGCCATCCAGCAATCATTATGGAGGAGGTTCCACAACTGCTCACGAGTGCAAAGGAATGGGGAAACTGCTTAATGAATCCCACTCTACAGTATTGCAATTAAAAGGAAAATGATATTATTTTAGAGTAATTCAGAAATCATGTTGTACAGAGAATTGTAACATATCTGTCCTCTATACAGTAGCATATCTATCCTATTTACAAGGCATAAAAGCCAATGTTGTGTTAACTAGGAGGACAAAATGCCTTTCCAATGCTGCCTGGCAAAGATGGGAGGGTAGGCAGATTGCCCAATACGTGGTTGTTAAAGAAAAGCAAAGGTTAGCTGTGGTAGCTGTAAGCAAAGCCTGAAGGCAGATGTTCAAAGAATCACTTGTTTCAAGCCATTTCAGATTTCAAAACAGATTATAGAATATGTTGCAGATTACTTGATCTCTGGGCAAGTTCCAGGCAGTCTGTGTACTTTACCAAAGTAGCAGGAAAAGATTTTACTAGGAAGCAAGGAAAATGAACTTGCTTGAAAACTCAAGTCCCATGATCTTTTTCCCCCAGAAAATATTAGCCAAAGGTTATGTTATTCGTGTGGTAGTATAGAACAATAGATAGCTGGCAAAACCCCAGTGAGTCTGCAAAGGAAGAACTTACAAAATTCAAATCAGGAAAGGATATGTTGTCATGGCTTGAGAGAAGAATACTGTAGTGTCAATCTCTTTTAGTTCATTAAGTCTGTTCAGAAAGGGAAAACCCTCAGTACTGAGAGGAGTACACTTACATACATGCCTAGCATACCCAATATCTCAAATGGTGGCTTAGAGTTAACCAAGAAATTAAGCTGATCAGATCAAGTCAGACCAGTGGGGCTCATATTTGTTAAGATGCCAGTTCTGAATCTCACTGGCCTGACCTGATCCAGTCCTTGGTACAGTCCTATATATTCACATTCTCTTCTGTCTCTTTTGTAAAGATACAATAAACTTTTTAAGCCTTTCCTAGCCTGTCAGACTCCAGATCAGTTGGTTTTGTAACTCCTGGGTTTTCCAATGTATCATGAGAGCACCCATTTTTATTCATGCTGTTAAAAGTTCTTTCCTGATTATTATTAATTCTGCTGAATTCAAGATGGAAAATAAAGACTTGGCTGTTTGCTGCTAAACCCACAGTTTAAATTTAGTAGCACTTAGTTACTAATGTACTTTTGTTAAGTCTGTCTGTTGAATCCTCTGAATAAATGACTGTATGCAGTAGTTATAAACACAAAGGTTTAATTCAAACATTCTACTAGAACAGTGTTTCTCAATCTTGGCAACTTTAAGATGTGTGGACTTCAACTTCCAGAATTCCCCAGCCGGCCTTGGAGAAGTTGAAGTCCACACATCTTAAAGTTGCAGAGGTTGAGAAACACTGCACTAGACCAAGCTAATCATAGTTTAGAATGTAAACCATGGATTTCTGTCTCATAAAAGCACCTGAGGAGAAATTGTATGCCAATTCAGACGTTGCATTGAATCATAGCAGAACTCATGCGTTGTGGTCTCTTTTCAAACTAGATTTTTTTTCTGATTCAAATTTTGTCAGGTTCAGCCCAAGAACAACAACGAAGCAATGCAGTCCGGTGTAGTTCCTTTATTTGCTTATACACTATAGACAGAATCTTGCCAGACTAAACCTATCCTAAAGCTACTAGCAGATATACCCTGTGAGAGACTAGGGAGGGGCTAGCCTCAGCCTCTTCTTCTTCTCACGGTCCTGCTGCGGGCTGAGAAAGTGCTTGCCTTGCCCCTTCCTCTGGAATGCACTCCCTCCCTCCTGATAGCCTTGATCTCTCATACCAGTCTCCTCCTCACCTGTGCCTTCCATTACAAATTTCTTGTCTGACCATATCATTGTTGATTATTATTGTTAACCATGATTTGGCTTGATAGAGTGGAATGCAAGACAAGTGAACTTTATACAGCCAGATTTTCTGCCTCCTGGATCTAATCATGATTTGTAGCTGCACTGATATTAAATGTAGCTAGATCTAACCAGATTTTTTGTTTAACTCAGGATTTGAAATTGTGGCCTAATTTTAAAGGTATAAGCTCTTACTGTCCCAGTTATTGGTTGTGGGTGGGAAATTATATCCTCCGCCCTTAGTTCTTTAGTATCAGTCTAGCAGTGCTCTCCCAGTTGGGGAACAATGCCAATACAATCATGGTCAAATTAACATATACTTTCCCCTTTTGTTGTGTTTTCCAACAACTGTAATGCCACATGAGGATGGTGGAATATGCATTTCAGAGAGATGGTATGGATCAAATGAGATAATGAACAAAACAAGCATTATGGATTTGTGAAACTAGATGCTGATTTTAAAACCTTAGCTTTACAGACTCTTATCATAGTACCCCTTTCAATTTCATTAGCACCCATTGCCCACCTCTGTTGACTTGACAATACTGTCTACTTCTCATGTTTGTAGGCAAAAAAACAAAAACAAAAAAATGCCCAGAAATAACTATCCCAAGTGCGCTGGGATAAAAAGAAAGTAATAGATGGGTTGCACTTGGCACACTTTATTCTGAAGCTTTACATTGTGCTGCTGAAGAATGAGTGGAAAGGTTTGATAAGAGTGATAGCTTTGAATGAAAGACCACTCGTATTGTTGCTTACCTGTCCCTTAGTCTCTTATTTGCAGCGTATGATTTTGCAGTCCTAAAAAATATCAGACATTAACAGAGAGCTTACCATTAGAATTATCTCACTGGCTGCAGAATTATTCATTAATGGCTTCCCTATTCAGCTCATAACTCCAGGTAGTCAAGAAGCTTTGAGGGTAGAGAGTGTAGGATGAAAAGTAATAAGAACTTAAGCGAACCAAATGGATGAGATTCCATCTGGTTCTCACTGAGTTGTAAGTCATTAATATGGTAGAGATTCATTGACTGGATGCAACAGCAGAAAGGAGAGATGTGTCTTCATATTAAAAATTAAATTATGGAAGTAAGAGTTTCAGCCAACATGACTCCTGGATGCCCTAGGTCTTTTTATGCAATATTGTGCTTTTGTTTTCATGAGGAAGCACTCCATTATTCAAGCTCCTGTGTAGTTTTGGAACATTTTCCTCAATAAATAAATGAACGACTATACAGTTTTTTAGTCATTTGTTGAATTGGGTTCTCTTTATGTAGTCTTAGGATGTCTGTGGATAACAGATCATGTTTTAGGTCATATTTATGCAGAAATATTGAAAATTCAGAAGGGTTCACAAATGTTTAAGTACCACTTTACATGTTGTGTGATAGGTATGTTATTGTGCAAGCATGTACTTTTCAATTTTTTTTAGATTTTATGAAAGAGAATAAGCTTAACACAATATTTTGAACAGGGTGTTCAAACAGGACGTTGATCTATGACTGGTTTGTCACAGCTTAGCATTGTAAAACGACTGCTCTTTCATTTTTGAACTGTTATATTTACACATAAACTCTTCATTATTCAGCTGACATCTGATGGCAAATAAAGATTCCTTATTTTAAAACAAAACTCATCAATTTGTGAATATGTGTCTGTTTTTTTTTTCCAGGAAAAAAGTGCCAGTTCACATGTAAAACTTAAGGCTAATAAAGAGCTTCCAGGATTAGTACATCAACCTAGAGCAAAGTAAGTCCTCTTCTGTTTTGTTAAATATGATTTCCTTTCCTTGCCCCTTTTCCCAAACTCTGAATTATTTTTTATATTCTTGATTATTGGCTTTAAGAGTGGAATGTTATGCCTGCTAACCAATTTATTTTCTATTATTTTAAGGTCGGCTTTTTGATGCTTTAAATGATTATTTTGTTTTATTGTCATGCTATAATTTATAGTGCCCAGTTTTATAAAAAGTTAGACAAAAACAAAACAAAAGGATCTGAGATCCATAATTGACAAACCTGAAGCTATGGTTTAAAATGGATATAAATTGTGGTTTCCGGTCACTGTGGATTGGGAATACTGTACTTATTCAAAAGGAAGATTACTCTGAATGTAAGATGATCTTTACAAAAAAAGGAGTAGAGGATGGATGGATGGATGGATGGATGGATGGATGGATGGATGGATGGATGGATATATGCATGCGCGCATACAGACACCCCCCCCCAAAAAACGTCTTATGTAATATTGAGCTTACTTACCATATGAATCTAGGATTGCCAATTCCAGTTGAAACTAATCCTGGAGATTTCCCCCCCAAAAAACAAATCTGTGAAGGTGACATATTTGTATATGTGTATGCATAGGCATATAGGTGGATAAATTGATACATAAACCTGCAGAACCAACACTTCAAAAAGGGATAGGCTATGACAAAAAATAAATGTATGTTAATTGAATTAATATCTAAACATGTAACATAACATTTAACAAAATGCCTTATTTATAAAATGGATTATTCCAATTACCTTTAGCATTCTCTCTCACACACAACTCACTCTTACACATAGAAACACACAAGTACACACATACTCCATCAAAAAGAGCAAAGATGAAGAAAAATAATAAATAGGATGGTGCTGAGGAAATGGGAATGTGTTGCTATGCCAGAAAGGTAAGGGAAAGGGGGAAAATAAACCTGGATAGAGATAAGGTAAACTGTATTTAATACGTGATGCTTATATTGATTGATTCAGCTTTAGAAGATATTATAACTAGAGGTTGAACTGCAGAGGAGGTAGAAAACAAGATGAAATCAGCTCTAAATCCAGGTTTATGTTAGCAAGCTTAGACCATGGTTTATATTCTAAACTGTGATTCATATAATAGTTCATGCTAAAGCTGAATTAAACCATAGTGTTAGAACTTAAAATTGGCTTGAAAAGGTGGTTTTTCAAATGCCAGGTATTAAATATAGTATCAGGGTCAGAAGCTTGGTGGTTCAAATACCACCAAGTCACAGCTTCTAGAAAGCTTCTAGAAAGCTCAAAAGACATTCCAGTGTTTTAAGATGATTACAGAGGTGTTCTACCTCTTACCTGGGTTCACATTTTCAGCAAATCCTACTGCCATGCTCAGATACAGGATTACCTACTTATAAAAAAAACTAGGCCCTAGATAATGAAGTCCTCTGGCTGTCATCAGAAGGATAATCTTGACTGTTGTCCTCACGGATGTATTGAACTTCCATAATTTCTAATCTACATGACCAAAGCCTGGGAATTATGAGAATTCAAATTTAACACATTTGGAATATACTAATTTGGAGGAGGCTGTATTTCATGAGAAAAGTTTTGTCTATGAACATGACTCAAGTCAGCAGTCCTTAGATTCTCTTTAAATTAATGTTTAAAAAACCTCTGTCTCAATCAGGTGTTTATATCTCCTGTTATCATTACTTGTAATGGTGCCGATGGTCACCACCATATCTACAGTAAAGCATGCTTTGTATTTTGATAGTAGAACTCAAAGATTTTAAAGGGGCCAACACTGAGTACTTAAACTGGAACTCGAGGGTTGGTGTAACTTTCTAAGAAGCTTGCTTTGCTTATGAGTTGTGCCTTTAGGATATTCAGATTTTCTGTATACAGAGTATACTGTTAAAATTCATTGATCTTAAATTTTGGGAGGATTATTTTGGATGATCTCCAGTTCTAAAGAAGAATAAAATGAGCTGAGAAATCAGAATACATTGTTTCTCCCTCGTTCTTGAAAGAAAAGAACAGAATACCATAGCTAGATTTAAGTATGTATAAATACAGACAATGCTATATGTATCACTAGATATACCTGTCCTACTTTAGGGCCTGCCAGACATTTGCACTGGTATATGATGCTTGTATCTTGCTTCCATGCATAAGCTCTCAATATACTTCAATTCAGATCACAATTTATATATTTATGTGTTGCTAAAATTTTTAGGCCACACTACTCCCAGTGACTCAGAGCAGTGTATACAGGAGAAAGTTATTGCATGATCAATAAACTATATATAATTTGTTTGGGGCATGGGGGCCCTGTGTAATCTTTATGCTTGCAAATAGATGTCAGAGAATCTGATTGGGAGAAAAGCTAATCTGAACCAATTAGTCCTTTAGTTTAACAGATGGATGATTAAAAAAAAAAAACTTGTTCATCCTTGTGGCAGACCATGAAAGCACTCAAAATAAGAAGGGATTAAATCTGTAGACTTCTTGTTTTGCATTTTGAAAAGTGTGGGGGTGAGTTAAGAATATCACCAAACCCTTTAAAAATCCTACCTCCTCAAAAATGAAAACAAAACCAGGCCAATATTCCCAGTTTTTAGGAGAATTAAGGGGCAAAATGGGTGTCTTAAGCCTCTGCAGGATTTACATATAAAAGGGTCCAGAAATGTCAGTTCTGTCCTCCCTGAAGTCCCAATGTGATTAGTTTTATGGGCAGGAAGTTACAGTGAAGTCCCTAGACTGAAAAAGCTTGTTTATCCTTTTAAAAAGTGTTTATACTATATAGAATTCTTGTTTATTTCCATCACTTTGAAAAACGTTTGGAGCTTTTGCCTTTAGCAGTTTGATTTGGTGATTTTTGTACACTCCAAAATTATAGGCGTTGTTTTTGGGTACCACCTGTATGGATTTTTCTAAGGTGTGCTTATCTCTGATTCAAAACATGATTAGGAAGGAAAAATCTTATAGAAAGACAGGAGGAACAAAAAATGGGGGAGAATGTCTCAAGTGCCAGTGAGAAAAACTTTTATTGTATAAAAGCCCAACACATTTAAGAAAAGTCTTTGTCAAGATTTGGAAGATTCCTTTTGAGACCTATTCATGTGAACTGCCCTGTTACCCAGTGGGGTAGTCAAAACAGAGACCTTCCTTTCAACTGTCTTGAGTTTTCTGAGATCACAGTCAGCTACAGCATGCCCATTCTGCTTTTGAAGGACACTTCTTTCCTCATTTTGGTTACTTCTGTGCCATCCTGTTCTTCTAGGATGGATTATGGTCCTCTAAGGAACAAGATCTGTACTCGTCCCTGGAACACCCCAAGATAATAGTGAGGCAAACTATCGCATGCATTGGCCTTCCACTCCATATTGTTCTTGAATGCCTAGTCATGCCTTGGACCAGCCACATGGCAGAAAACTTTTGCAAGCATTGTTTTCTCGTCCTCTGGATTAATTCATTCCTGAAGAAGTTTCTTCAAGGCAAATGTCACATTCAAGTTCCAGCCTGCCATGACCATCATCACCTCTCAGTTAAGACCATTTATACTCAAAAAGTTTCCACTTCTGTTGAGCTACAGGAGCTGCTCCATCATTTTGTTGGAGTTTGTAATAATTTCTCTGAACCTGATGATTATGCCCCTGATACTTCCTCAGTATGTTTGACATCACCACCTGATGTCTAGGTTGGAACCCATGTACCAATCTCTCCTTTGGAAGACATCCATTCCTACAGTGAGCAGATTTATAGGATGGCACAGAATCCTGCTCTTGAGTTCAACAGTCTTTGCAGGCAGTAGAGGACTAAGTATATCAGTTACTTCAAACTACTACTTCTCCACAAGTACTTATTGAAATGTTTAAGACTCAGCAAGTTTTCCTGAGTCAAGCCAGTTCAATGCCTTCAACTTCTTACCGCATTGAGAATATTTACAGGATAAAGGAAGAAAGATTCCATTTCATATTTCAGCATCCTCTGCCTAACTCTATAATAGTGGAGGCATCACAGTCAGGCTCCCATGATCAACAATATTCTCTACCCACAGATGAGGCAGAAATTGGATCATCATGGGCACAGATGAGGACACTCTCCTTCCATATTGCCACCTGTCAAGCTTGCATGGCAATATCTCATTTTTTGTGGCCAAAGGTAACACATTCCTATCTCATTTGCCAGAGAACAAGAGATGGATGCTTCCATTTTTTCAGACAGAAGCAGCGCATTTGGCTAAGCAGGAATCAAACACTTGGCAGCCTGAGTTATGTTGCATTCATCATCCAGCATTGCATATCAGGCTCATCTCCACTGGACTGACACTGGAGGCTAAGTCTTAAATTGTGGGTCTTCCCTTCAGTAAAAATAGAATATTCAGTAATAAGATTTACAAGACCCTGAATGTGGTTCCAGAGCTTGGTAAAATACTCCCAAGATGCAGGCAATATCAACCCTACCTCTTCCTCTCCCATTACTGATCTTGATTCAACCAAACACCAGTATCTCCAGTGGACTACTCTCTTGCCTCTTTCCTAAGTACGCTAGTGTACCTAAGGAGGATGACAGGCTTAGACTTTTGCCATTTCATAATTTTTGAAGATAATTCATATTTCTTCCTCTCTTGCAGAAGGGAAAGAGATGTACATATTTTCGTTTATCCATAGTCTCCCACTACCTCTCCTTTCATTTTATAGCACCATTTACCAATACTATGTGTTGCCATTTGGCCTCTCTACAATCCCAAGAGGGTTTTTTTTCTAAACTGATAACACTTCTTGTTGCATTCTTCTGGCTTCCAAGTACCATTTTGTTCCTTTACCTAAACAACTGACTCCTAATTATGTATTTGTGTTCTGAGCTATCTTACCACATAGCTTAAGTCCTTTTGCTCAGTGGAGTCACTTTACTAATCTTACAATGGCTCTATGTGCTTCAGGGCTTTGTATGCAAAATTTCTTTCACAGGAAAATTCAGAGCCTACATCATTCTCCATACAGTGGCTACAACTTCAGTTGTTTGCTTTGTCTTTTTTTGGAGGTGCCCCCAACAGGAAGATGCCTCTGTTCTACTTTCCCTCGTGACCTCCTTCTACACAATTCCATCCTGTGGAAAGAATTCATCCACTGGGAACTGATTTCAGACAAACTCATTGGAGGTGGTCCCTTTATGCCTCCTTTCCCAACGCATGTGCATGTCCTTACTACAGTTCATCTGTATCTAGATAGGAAGCTCAGCTCCAATCCCTTTTCATCCAAGGTGCTTGGTCTGGTATGAAGCATCATGAAACATTCATGAACTCTTCACAATTTGGAAGGCACTCACAGCCTACCTAAGTTATCTCCATAGCTTCTCCAGGTTATATTGGGCAGTTCTACAGTACTCTAGTACATGAACAAGGTGGCATGAAGTCTGCCTCTCTTTTGTACTGTTATAGCTTTGGCATTGGTACATCTGCCATTCCATCTTCATCCTAGCAATCCATATTCCTGGAAGTGACAACATCTTCACCAGAACTTCAGTCTGTAAGGGATGAAATGTTGTTTCTATATAGCCTTTGCTGTTTCAGGATTTTTTTAATACTGTACTTATTTTATTTTTTTCTTCATATATCTGTTTTCCCTTCAAATTGTTGTAAAATGGAATTATTTAATGGTGGAAATATAATGCTCCTAGTAGCAGCATTGAGTAAATATTTAGCATCATAAATTTATTGCTTAACTTTTTCAGACATATAATCCTTGTTAGAGATTACATAATTAATCTTTCTAAATTAAAGCCTTTGCTCTGTATAGAAATCTTGATTGGGATTGGCACCTAGAGAGCTCAGCAGCAGTTTTGAATTTCAAATGCTAGGCTGATGTGGCCTTGAATGACAATGGAGGATGAGCAAGCTATCTCATCAACATTCTGGCTGCATCTCTCATACTTGGTATGTCAGACAGGGCATCAGTTGCTGTGAAATTGCCACATCACCTTATATAAATGGCGCAGCATAATCGTTTCTCTATTACTTTGTATGTGGCTTTATCAGACATACAAGGAGAGAAGTTAGGGCATATGATTGCATGACTGAATTGGTTACCTACGTTATTATGTTCCTAAAACATGCCTGCTTCTTGAAAAACACAAATAACCTCAGAACGAATTCAAAATACTGCTGAACTTTTCTGCATTGATCCCACATGGAGAAACCTGGAAAGCAAATGGCAGAGATGACAGAGAAAAGCTGCTGGCTGTCAGCCTCATTCACTGTACTTCATTGTGATCTCCCTGTATTACTCAATGATAATTCAGAATGTTTTCTAGCTGAGATTTTTGGTGAGAGATAGAGCTCCTCTTAATCCCTGTGTATGTTTGAAAGGGCATTTAGCACTCTCTCCCCTTTTTGACCATTGTTGTGGATGCCTCTTCCTCAGTGTTGGCTGAACTTATATATTTCTTCACTTTCTCACTCCCCACTACCTCTGTATTCCACCCTTTGTGTGACTGGCTCATGGCCTCATTTACACTAACTGTTCTACACAGAAATCAGTACAGGTGTGCATTAAATTTTGAGAAGGAAACTCAAGTTGGTTTAACTTCTTTGATCAACCACCTTTTTTCCTGAGTGATCTTGAAAATGAAGTCTTACTTTTTGCTTTTGAAATGTGTTCTACCATGCCACTATATAAAATGCTGAAATGTGTAGTTATAACTCTTGATTAAAAAAAAGAATAAGAAAAAATAGGCAAGCAAGTTTGGCCTTGGCATCACATGTAGTTATTTCTTCTTTTTTTTTAATCTTTTATTCTTTTCTACATAGCTGGCAATAGTTGTTTTCCCTCTTTTTTTTTTTAAACATGTAATCCCCTAGTTAAAAAAAAGCTTGATTTCCAATGTATTTAACATGTAATTTCCTGGTTTAAAAAGTTGATTTCCCCATTCTATGTTTTGACAGTACACAATCTCACTCTGAATGCTTGTACATCAACAGAAGAAATGGGCTACAGCAGGGTTTTTTAATAACTTGTTGTTCAGTCGTTAAGTCGTGTCCGACTCTTCATGACCCCATAAACCATATTGCACCAGGCCTTCCTGTCCTTCACTGCCTCCCTGAGTTTGCTCAGTTTCATGCTCATTTTAATAACTTCTCCAGTATTATATACCAGAATTGGGATCTGGAGATCAAGAATTTCCAAGACCAAGTTTTCCATAATTTTATTCTGTATTACTAGTATTTCCATTAGCAATCTCAGTTAATGAATGCCAACAGAAGAGGAGGGGGGGGGAGGCTTCTACTTTCTGAGTGGCCCTCTGCAATCTATAGTACATTTGAACATTTTGATCTAGAGTTCATTTTTTCCCAGATCCCAATATGCCAGACTCTATTTTAAAAGAACACATCTAAAAGTTTATGTAATTCAACACTGAGTGTATACATTCAGTGTTCAAAACACAGCCTCTGAGTCTCCTGTGGGTCCTGGCTTTGTAAAATCATCTGGCCTTATTCTGTGTATTCCATTTTTATGATGTCTTATGTCCTGAAACTTTCAAATGCACTGACAACACTATAACAGTACAGTTCTTTTCAGACTATTAATACTATATAATACCTCCTACTTCTGTGGAACAAAGTCTCACCGATTTGGGTGTCTCAGCACTGGATTGTTAGTGGAAGTAGATTATTTGACTTTACTGTATGTCTGGAGAGGATTGTGGGTGGTGGTAAAGAACCATGGTCTGGAAATGTCAGTATATATTAGAGTATAAATTAGAGGCTTCTGATGGGTTTAATGTAAAGAGTTATTGTACTACATCTGACTCCATAGAAGGACCTTTGAGGGTAAAACTAAATTATGCCAACTTTGCTTTCCCAAGCATGCAGTTGGTTCTGTGCCTTACTTTGTGAAATCTCTGCTTTCAACGCAGACGCTTATAATAACTAAATAATTCTGAATTGGGAGAGGCAGTCCTTAATGAAATCCACGGTTCCCAGCTCTTGATTCGTTGAAATTATGACTCTTCTGATTGTTTTCCAGAAAGCAGGTCAAGGAACTAAGCTACCTCTGACCTCCTACAACTCAAATGTTGGACATTTTTCTATTGGGGGTCTTCCCCCCCTTGCCATGATAGTGAGATGCATACTGCTTCCAAGTCTGCCTAGTGCAGCCTTTTGCATATGCTGAACAATACAAAGGCATCCCCATAAAATAATTTCCCTCTTCCCAGTCTCTTGCTAGCTTTGATACAGAAATGGTGTTTGATCAGAGTTGATGACTTCTCTTTTTCTGAAAGTGGCAGGTTAGAAACTAAGACGGGAGCCACACTGTCCCCGTAAACCACATCACTTGAAAATCCCTCTGAATTGGTTCTTTCTCTTTTCAGCATGCACATTTCTGAAAGCCAACAAGAATTCTTCCGAATGCTGGATGAGAAAATTGAAAAGGTAAGAGGAGCTAAGAAAATAGTTAATATATTATTGCACTTGAGCTGTAATACTGTTGTTTGTACAGTGGGGCAAAAAAGTATTTAGTCAGCCACCAATTGTGCAGGTTCTCCCACTTAAAAAGATGAGAGAGGCCTGTAATTTTCATCATAGGTATACCTCAACTATGAGAGACAAAATGGGGAAAAAAATCCAGAAAATCACATTGTCTGATTTTTAAAGAATTTATTTGCAAATCATGGTGGAAAATAAGTATTTGGTCACCTACAAACAAGCAAGATGTCTGGCTCTCACAGACCTGTAACTACTTCTTTAAGAGGCTCCTCTGTCCTCCACTAGTTACCTGTAGTAATGGCACCTGTTTGACCTTGTTATCAGTATAAAAGACACCTGTCCACAACCTCAAACAGTCACACTCCAAACTCCACTATGGCCAAGACCAAAGAGCTGTTGAAGGACACCAGAAACAAAATTGTAGACCTGCACCAGGCTGGGAAGACTGAATCTGCAATAGGCAAGCAGCTTGTTGTGAAGAAATCAACTGTGGGAGCAATAATTAGAAAATGGAAGACATACAAGACCACTGATAATCTCCCTCGATCTGGGGCCCCATGCAAGATCTCACCCCGTGGGGTCAAAATGATCACAAGAACGGTGAGCAAAAATCCCAGAACCACACGGGGGGACCTAGTGAATGACCTGCAGAGAGCTGGGACCAAAGTAACAAAGGCTACCATCAGTAACACACTACGCCGCCAGGGACTCAAATCCTGCAGTGCCAGACGTGTCCCCCTGCTTAAGCCAGTACATGTCCGGGCCCATCTGAAGTTTGCTAGAGAGCATTTGGATGATCCAGAAGAGGATTGGGAGAATGTCATATGGTCAGATGAAACCAAAGTAGAACGTTTTGATCTAAACTCAACTCGTCGTTTTTGGAGGAGAGAGAATGCTGAGTTGCATCCAAAGAACTCCATACCTACTGTGAAGCATGGGGGTGGAAACATCATGCTTTGGGGCTGTTTTTCTGCAAAGGGACCAGGACAACTGAGCCATGTAAAGGAAAGAATGAATGGGGCCATGTATCGTGAGATTTTGAGTGAACACCTCCTTCCATCAGCAAGGGCATTGAAGATGAAACGTGGCTGGGTCTTTCAGCATGACAATGATCCCAAACACACCGCCCGGGCAACGAAGGAGTGGCTTCGTAAGAAGCATTTCAAGGTCCTGGAGTGGCCTAGCCAGTCTCCAGATCTCAGCCCCATGGAAAACCTTTGGAGGGAGTTGAACGTCCGTGTTGCCCAGCAACAGCCCCAAAACATCACTGCTCTAGAGGAGATCTGCATGGAGGAATGGGCCAAAATACCAGCAACAGTGTGTGAACGTTTGACCTCTGTCATTGCCAACAAAGGATATATAACAAAGTATTGAGATGAACTTTTGATATTGACCAAATACTTATTTTCCACCATGATTTGCAAATAAATTATTTAAAAATCAGACAATGTGATTTTCTGGATTTTTTCCCCCATTTTGTCTCTCATAGTTGAGGTATACCTATGATGAAACTTACAGGCCTCTCTCATCTTTTTAAGTGGGAGAACCTGCACAATTGGTGGCTGACTAAATACTTTTTTGCCCCACTGTATATCATCCTGAAATGCAAAATAGAATGGTGGTGACACAGAAGTATCTAAAATATATAAATAGAACAACTATGGTATCTGTAAAAGGTGAGAATCCGTTTGGGATTTATCACTGACATAGCAAGCTTCCATTTTATAATAGGTTCCTAATGCTAACCAATTGTAGTTTCACTCACTGAAGTTACCATGTGATCAGTCTTAGCAGATTGTTGCAAGGAGAACGAATGCCTGCATGCTAAATCCATCTTCTATCCATTGGCCATCACTTAAATGGAATGTGAAAATTTAACCTTAAAAAAATTCCTTGGAGGACACTGTCCATTCTGATTAGAGGCAGTTCCCAAAGCCAAGATGATACAAAGGCAGTCTGTAGGTAGTAAGGACAGATTCATCAGGTGTCAGGAATGGGGGGGTTTCAGATTAGGTTGCACAAGGGCTTAAATGAGTTCCTCAGGACTAAGGGGGAAAAGAATGCTCTTTGCAAAGGACTGGGTGAGGGGGAAGGCTTAGTCCCTCGCAGAGTGGGTTTTTCACCCTTAGTCACTAAGGTACAGCAGGAGTGGGGCTTGTCAAATGACATTCAGAAGCCCCACCCTCTTGATCAGGTGATCTGGGTTTTTGTTTTTGTTTTTAAACAGATTTCACAGTCTGAAAAAGTTTGAAAATCCGTGGCCTAGAACAGTAAGCTAGTCTGACACAAGAGTTTTTACAGGAATTTTAAGAATTATGATTTTCCCTGCCTTGACATAATGGTGTAGAAAAGCTTTTTTGGCGACTGTAATCGTTCATCTTGGCAGTTTTCTCTTTTGGTCAGCGTCCTGAAAAAATGGCTCAGCAAATGCAGTTTCATCCCCTCTTTTTCTTTTGATGATTTTTAGTCTTTAACTGAAATGAGCATTTAAAAAAAATATTCTGAGAAATTGTTACCTTCATACCAGATAGGAGTACAGTATTATCATTATCTTAGGTAACAAAATTACTGCTTTCCATAAGAAAATAACTGAAAATTGTTCTTTGACACCAGCAAGTGCAAATTAACTTTTATCCTCAAAACTGAAATGTTTGGTTAAATGCACAAGCAGGAGGTGGGAAATTTGGTCATTTAAGAAACTTAAGGAAGCATTCTTTATAAATGTTATATGTTTCTCCATTAACCCAGTGGATATATTCAGCCATATGAATAAACTGTAGTTCAGCTCTTTGAATTTAAATGTAGGTTTCTGCATGATCCTTCCTCCAACAAAACTGCACAAGGAGTTTGGGAACATGATTCTCTTTTTAGATTGCATATTTTAGCATATGCCCCCAGAGGTGCGATTGGCCCCCTCACTCCTGGCCTTCCGTAGGGCTTTGAAGACCTGGTTCTGCCACTTGGCCTGGGGTGGGGAGGGAATACCTCAAGCATGGGGATGGCTAGCCCCAAGAGGCCTTCTGTCTTCAGCCTTAGATTTTTCATTTTCTTGGACTCTCCTTCCCCTTTTTTAGAAATGCTTTTAAACTGATGTTTTATGTATTTATATATATTTATGTTTTTAATGTTTGGTGTGACTCGCCCAGAGTTCCCCCATTGGGGGGAGATGGGCGGGTGAGAAAATTAATTAAATAAACAAATATAGTTTGCCTCCTCAATTGAGGTTTCTCCTGGCTGTAGTTAATTAAGACAAATTTCAGCTTTTTTTCTCCCTGCTTTGGGATAAATAGTAGCAAAATGCAAGACAAAGAGTCTTTTAATGAAGGAATGAAATGCACACAGTTAAAAGCAGAGTTTCTATAGGTTTGTGTCAACACTGGATAACTAGTCACCGATTTCACTGGATTCTTCCATTAACCCAAACAATTTTATTGTAGATGCCTATACTATTAATAAACACATCGGTTAAATGAAACATCTGGATACACTGCTTTTATTTCATGTATATTGTAACCATAAAATTTGAACTGTAATACATTAAAGGTTTTTGTAATGATAGTGATTCCCCATTGCTTATAACTTGTCTAGACAACACAAGAAGAATAGATGGTGGAAAGAATTTGGCTGTCACTGGGTAAACCGCATTAGTAGTAGTCCGGCACACAGCCTAGTCTGGGGAAAGAGGAGTGTGAGGACTTGAAAAAAAATGCAGGAAAATTGATGTGGGAAAATGGAAGGATTTACCTGGCCTAGAAGTGAAGAAGTCTGAAAATGCACACTTAAAAAAAAAAAAAAAAAAAAAAAGCTGCCAACATTTTGCTCTAGACCTCTGTTTATGGCAAATCTGCAGTGAACTGTGTCATGTGCTCCAGTATGTTATTAGGGAAGATGGGATACAAATGGAATAAACAAGCATGTTCAAGTTAATATTTGATATGTGTTTTGAAAGGCATTGGCTACATAAGAACAGAACATAGGTCTTCGCGTATGGTCTCTGATTTCAGTAGTCTTAAATGACCTAATCCTGTTGGGTTATGGCTGCTGTCCTTAAATTTTCAAAAGCTGTAATGCAAATAGCAAAAAATGAAGGCAATCAACTTCCTCTGTTTTTTCAGTACAATGTGTTAAAGGAGGGATGAGAATAAGAAAACCTGCTTCCTCTCCATTAGGAGAAAAGGTCCATGATGAATACTTTCTTTTTCATTCCCTGTTACTGTAATATACCAGAATCAAATTATAATTTTCTTTGTGCATGCACACAAATTAATAAGTACTAATAAAAATTCCCTATATAAATTAAAATTGCCTCTGCTTGAGCAATAAAATGCATGAGCCACTGGAATTCCTAGACTTTGCTGTGAGTCTCTATATCAGTATATATGTACCTATTGGGGGTGGGGAGTGACATTTTCTTGGCACAATATATAAACCATCCTTTACATTCACAAAATAAATGAGAGTGCTATCCATTTCCTAGAATTGTTTCAAAGAAGAAGCTTATTAGCAGAGGAATCATAGGAGCCCAACCTTTTGTTTTCACTTCTTGGCTGAATATAACTATGTTGGTCATTTCTAGTACATTTAAAATTATTTCCTCCCCAGGGTTAAGAATTCACTTATCAAGGCATGATTTTTCCATTTGATCTGCCACAAGCCAGGATACCTGTCTCCTACATTTCAAGTCTGTCATGACCCGAAGAGATTAATAGAGGATAATTTGTAACTGATTCCATTCTGTTGTTTGGTTCCTTAGAAAAGCTCCAGACCCTTCCATTTTAGTTCAAAGGTGGTGGTTGTTTTTGTCCGTAATTCTTTCATTTTCCTAAAACCTGTCAACAGAATAGAATAGTTGGAGTTCCTTAAGAATTTGAAGTAGCTAATCTGTGTAGGGTAGAGCCACAAACCTGGGCTTCTTCCATGATCTTAGCTTTAAGAGCAGATTCACAAATGGAACTGTAGACAGGAATGTTAAAATATTGGCTTAATATTGGTTATTGCTAGTGCTTTTTCAGAACCACATAATGAGGTTTTGCAGTGAGGAAAGTCACGCTGGTGTCAGTGAACACTATTTAAACAAAGCCTACTTAGACAACTGAGTTGCTTTTGCAGAAGGGTTCTATAGCTCCTGTGGAATGTCTCTTCAGCAAAATGTTATGAGGGATTGTTTAGATCCTGCTTCTGATAGAGCACTTGATTTCTGAATAAGCCACAGAAGGTGCTGTCGGTTTGTTCTACTATAAATCAACACTATCTTGCGGTATAGCTGAAATGTTGTAACCGTTCAACTTTTGTCCCACATGATATAAGAATGCAGGCACTGCTGGAAATGGCACTGAGCTAGCTTCCATAAAAGTATAATGAAACTTCTCCAATGTTACACTTAAACAGACTAGCCAGTTTTGAATTATCTGAATTTAGAATTAAATGCCTAGCTGGAGATACTTGTTAACATCCTTATAGGTGATATATAGTATTGGGATTGAAAACAAGGTGCGTGTGTACGGAAAAGAAACAGACATATGAGTTTCAGTGCTTGCACGTGACAACTGCCTAACAGGGTATGTTGGAGGAAATCAGTGTGCAAGGGCACTGGCAGCATGCACTTTATAAGTCCCAGGCTCACACAGTCTGTCTCTACTTTCACTGTTCAGTTCATTAGCTTTTTTTTATTGCAGTTGGCTACTGTCAGATGTAGTTAATTCTTCAGATTCCTTTGCTTTTCCCTTTTCTGTAGCAAAGGAAGTTGGATACAGTATTGTGGCAGTATATTGGCATCCTGGACTTTCACGTGATCCTGCTAGGAATATATAAACTAAATAATGAGCTAAATAATTGAGAAGGAAATAAGAGAAGCCACAATAATCAAGGAAATTGGTAAGGTATTAGGGAACATTTTCCAAGCTTAAAGATTTATTTAAATAGGACTCATCAAGCATGCCCAAATTTATACCAACAGATTTGTTGCAGAGAAGTGAGAATGTATCATGACATCAACCAGGCTAAGGAAAAGTCCTGAGAAAATTAAGGGAAGTGTGGCAGACAGGCAAGTAATTAGCTTGACCTTAGAAATCAATGCATGAATATTATCTTAAGAAACAATGGGTATGAGATGCATGCAAACAAAGAAAGAGACAAAAATATTGAGGATCTTTGGAGAATCACCATAGGCAACAGTTCTCTGAAGTGAATAAATTAGATCCAAAAAAAGCAAGGTGTTTGATAGAGAAGACAGGCTACTCCACTGTGTGGCAAAGTCAGATAATAAAAGTTGAGTGCTTCTAAGAGGAGTAAAGCAGGAAGCAAACCTGACTGTCATGAATCCTACTTCCAGTTTACATTAATAAACCTCCAGATCAATTGGACTCCATGTTAATCATGGAGATTGTGTATGGATTTTCCATCTCCATATTCCATTAAAATATTTCAGAAAAGATGTTAAGTTGAATAGTGAGAATGTTTGAAATCCAATTTTCTGTTGGGGGGTCACATTTTAGATTTAGCAGAAGGGCTAAATTGACCCCTGTATCCCCACCCAGAGCTGAATGACAGATCAAAGGCTTTTCTTTGTATGAATAGTGGAAGAGGGTTTGGCAGAGCTGGTCCTTGAGCCCATTTTTCTTCTGGTGCCACCTAGCTGCATTAGAACTACCATTCCCAGGCTTCCTGAGGGCTAAAACATCAGGACAACCATGATCTGTTGAAGCACGTAATGAGGAGGAGACTTTGTCTAAGCCTCACACAGTTATGCTGCAGAAGACAGCATTAGCAGCCACTACTTGTATCTCTGTTTCAGAGAAAATCCTGGTATGATGTGTAATAAGTATGATGGAGGAGGGGTATCCTGGGAGGAAGCATTTGGGGGCAGAGTTGGCTCCAAAACTTCCAGGTATTAACCTTGACTCCAAATGTTTGTGTAACTAGACAGTAGCACAACCCTCCTGGATTCTACTGATCACCTATAAAGAATGGAGTTTGGGAGATTAAAAGAGTATTTTGTGGAGATGGGGGCTTGGAATGATTTTTTTTCCCTTTCCCCATGCCTTTCTTTGTGATGCCAGGGCTAAGTTCTGGTAGGCTGCAAAGCCATTTTTACTCATGTGGGTGGACTTTTCATGGCTCTGTTCATTTCTTTTCAAGAAATGAAAATTGATGCTCTGAGTATGTGCTTACATGTGCATTCATCTACATTCTTCTAAAGGGCATCATGAAAACAGAAGATCAACTGAAGCTAAGAGTTTCTGTGGTAGGGAATCACTTTAATCCCTTGGGGAACCATTCATCAAAAAAGCTACCGTGTCTTTGCTATCATTAAAGCAAAAATGTTTGACATAATTATTTTCACCACACCCTTACCACACCAGGCCACCCAGCCTCTTCTGTTGTTTCCTTTGAATGGCAGTTAGAAAAAGGAATCACGTTGTTAAGGGCTAGGGCAGTAGAAGGCATTGTGCTTTTCTGCTTTCTGAACCTCACAGTGTGGAGCTATGATAGAGCTATGCAAGAGAATAATTTATCTTACAGATTTTCTGTATTCCTGTGGTGTCAGTTTGTTGATGAATGCATCCTTTTAAAACAAGGAAGCAGCTAATAAAAGGATATTGTGCAGAACAGACAGAATGTTGCCAGAATATGAGCATGCTTATCATTAACTGTTAAAAATGAGAAAGGAGAAAAAGCAAAAAGAGGGGCATGCTGTGTTAAATTCAGATTCATGCTTGTCTGTATTCCATTGTGGGGACATATTTGCTGTAATCATGCCTCGGTTTACATGCACATAACCTTTGTTTATTTGTATTTTAAGAGGCATAATTCAGAAGTAGAAATAGTTAAAGATCACAGGAATCAGAATATCTGTGTCAGAAATTGGCTGGATTTTTTGTTCTTTAAAAATAATTTTAAAATATATATTTAGTGCCTTAAACAGCAGAGAGGGAAGCATTAGAATCTCCAAATTCTAACGGTTTAGAACAGCAGTTCTCAAACATTTTGGTTTCAGGACCCCTTTACATTCTTAAAAATGACTGAGGACCCCAAAGAGCTTTAGTTTATGTGTGTTATATTATCACACACACATTATCACACAGTATATCAATATTTACTGTATTAGAAATTAAAACTGAGAAATTTTAAAATATTTATTTGACTTCACAGTCCTCCTGAAAAGGTCTCTGGGTCCCTCAGGGGTCCTCAGCCCACACTTTGAGAACCACTGGTTTAGAAGAATTTGGACTGACTTTATTTATTTGTATTTTATATCCATTTTTCAAAGAGTTCAGGTTGCATACACACAGTATTCTCTTCCATTTTATTTTCATATCAACACTATAAGATAAGTTTAGCTGAGAGAATGTGACTGATCTACAGTTACCTAGTCTATGGATGAATGGGATTTGAATTCAAATTTGCATGATAATAACCCAATACTCTTAACTGTACAACATAACATTGGATATAAATTTGCCTTTGTGACAGAAATGTTGAAGATGTGAGATAGACAACAGAGAGAATCAAGTATTTAAAAGTTGGACTTAATGTTGAAATATTAAATACAAGATAGTATTTATTTTTTCACTGTTCTTATAAGAGTTTAAATATATAAAAATTAACAGAGCAGTAGTCTCAAAGGTGCCTAATGAGTTCCATAATATTAATCATGCCACTTAGAAAATATATCATGATTTGCCTACAACGTCAAAGCTTAACCTAATTTGCATTTCAGTCTAAAGCAATTGACAGAATGTGCACATTGCTTCCATAGACCTCGCCAGAATTTAGGAATATTGCATGACTCATACTCTACAATGTTCCTATCATAATGTGATTCTCTTCGATGACAAAGAAGCCCCAACCCTTAAATAGTCTTTATTTCAAAGAAAGAAAGAAATATGAAATGAGTTACATTTGGCCACATATTTCATTGTTTTCTTGTTTTTAACAACAGGAATCTCCACTTCTTCTGCCACCATCACTTCATTCTCTTGTGTTGATTACATCTTTTCCTCTTGCAATTGTAGATAGGGTTCTAACGCTATATAATGCTACCCTGCCAAAGTAAAAATAATCAAGTTGGTTAAAACACACAGCAAAAACTTAAGCTGAATTTCAAAGCTAAAACAAGTACTGAGTTTTAGCTGGGATGATTATTCACTTGGCATACAACAGTGTTAGGTTTTGTACTCCCTGTTCATATCCAGTAGGAGTATAGATCTTTATGCCTAGACCTCGATAGATAGATTTTCTCACAAGCATCCTTCTCTTCCCTCTCTCCCACCCCTCCCCCAATTTCTGCACTTTCCAACGGAAGATTTTACTTACTTCAAAGTGCAAGGAATAGTGATTTTACTTACTTCAAAGTGCAAACCCATCCACATAGGATGGTAATTTGCTCTCCAGATTTTTTTTCTCTTCTCCCTGTCTGACAATTTGGTTAACATAATTTCTCCTTCTCTTGCTTATACAGGTAGTCCCCGGCTTAAGAACGCCTGGTAAATTGATGACCCATAGTCAAGAATGGAGCAAAATTTGAGTTAAATACACAATGGTTCAAGTTCATTACACAATACTACTTATTTGATAATACTGTTCCAGCTTACCTACAAATTTGACTTAAGGACAGACCTTTGGAATGGAACTCATTCTTAGACTGGGGACTACCTATATGTGAATTAAAGGTGAAGACTGAATCCAAATTGCAACATGGAAAATGTCTAATTTAAACACACCAGTATTAAAGGCTATATGGTAGTGCCTTATATTCAAATGTAAGCTTTTTAACTGAATTCATATGTTCAGCCATGATCTCTTTTTTTCATGCCAGTTGCTTTGAGAAAGGAGCTATACTGAAGAGCTGCTTGTCATTCTTCAGGAAGACGTGGGCTGTATCCCTGGTTTCTTAACCAATGTTTGCATGTTCTCTTTCATTCCTTTCCCTTTTTCAAGTCTGTTGCTGCCTACACAAAGTCATCAGAAAGCTGACAAGATGCTTAAAAAGTAGAGCAAGAGGTTGAGCTGAATTTCAAGTTAAGAATTGTAATTACCTAAGGTGCAAAAACCCTTTAGTGACTGGCTGAAGAAGGCAGGGTTCTCATCCTCCCACTTGAGCTGCTGGCTCATTTGATTGATTGACTGATTTCACACGTGCATATGGCCACCCATCTGGGCAGCTGATAATGCATAAAAACACACACACACACACACACACAAATAATCAACTCCAATAACAACAACAACAACACAGGGCAAAACACACAGTCTGAGCCCTTCTAACATCCTGGCCGTAAAGCCTGTGAGATCTGGATATTGCTTCCTTTTCCTGCTAATTCCCATTCCAAATGATGTTGTCTAGATGTCCTCTGGCCCACAGTTGCTGTCTTGGTTAGGAATAATGGAATATAATAGAATAATGGAATGTATAGTCCTTTGGGAAACAAAGTTTGAAAATATTTATTTCTCTAATCCTTAAAGGAAATAAGTATATGGTGTTTCTTAACCATATATCCATCAGTAATTTCAGTCTGGGATTGACACCAAAATGCCTTTGGTGCCTTGAAGGACATGCTGAGCATAGGCAAGAAGGTATCTAAAAGGTATCACTCCCTGAGCTGTTCACCAATTTTATCATCCCTTGGAATTTATTTATTAATTATTTAAGATTATTTCATATTGTATTTTAATTGATTTTATCTTTTCTGTAAACTGCCCAGAATCACTTTTTAACAAGACGGGCAGTGACAATTTGATAAATAAATAAAAATAAATAAGCCTTTTGGGCCATGCCCACTGTCCTTAAGATCTTTCTGGATTAGTTGGCCTTTGATAGGAAAGGAGCTACTTAAGTTAATGTTTCCAGTATCATGGGACTATCTTACACTATGCTGTGCAACAGAGCTCTATCTTGTCCTCACTGCCATTTTTAATGCATACAGGCAGCCAAGTAAAGTCATGAAAATTTGAAATAAGTCATCAATTTCTGTTTTTCAAATGAGTCTGATGAAACCAGAAATAGTTGGTTCAAGCATACAAACTGCAATTTAATCTGGGCAAAGCAAAAGATGTTGATGATGGGTATTATGTTTAGCTTAGGAGATAATGTTAGAGCTTTCTAGATAGAGTAGGTTGTGTTCTCTGCTTGACGGGTGCTTTTATATCTTAATTTCTCTTTTGAGGTCTAAATTACTTCCACAACAGTTGGGGGTCCATGTTCATGGGATTACATGTCTTGCCCAAATTCCCCCCAGATGTTTTCTACGTATGCATAAATACTTACACATATGCCTAAAGTCAAGTTAGAGTAACCTAACACAGACACACACATCACACAAAGGTCACAAGCCATCCTACTCAGATGGCACTTTTTTTTTTTTTAATCTGCGCTCAGTTGTTACCGACTCTGCAGTGACTGCTTGGACAAGTCCTTGCAGTTTTCAAGGCAAGGTGTTTCGGAAGTGGCTTGCCAGTGCCTCCTTCCTAGAGCAGAGCCCAGCTGGCGAGCGCAGGAGGCGGGGTTTTCGTTGCTTTGGGCCCTTTTTGGGCGAGCGCGGTTTCGTGCTTACTGGCAACTGCCCTGACTCCTTTTGCAAGGCACCGCCAGCATTTTTCCTCCCACCGGAGTGAGAGTACCCATTTATCTATTCACGTGAGTTTTCGAACTGTTGAGTTGACAGGAACTGGGGAGGAAACAGGAGCTCACCCTGTTAACGCGAAGGCTGGACTCGAACCGCTGAAGCATCGACCATTTCTGGCCGGCAACTTTCAGCGTCATTAAGCCGCTGCGCCACCACGTCCCCTCAGATGGCACTTACTGAGAGACTAAAGATGTGTGTGCCCCACCATCACTCAGGGTGAATGCAGCAAGCAGCAGCCAGATTTTTAGTGTGATAAATTTCACAACCGCCACCATGAAAGCACAAATCCACTAACATAAATCTTGCAAATATGGAGACCCGACTGTTTATCTTCTACCAGTTTAGATGATGAACCTGCCATGATCCCTCTTTAACATGAGATTGTCATGCCATGGTTATTTACACTCAGATTCTTGTAACACATTGCGTATGGAATCGCTTTGGAAGATTACTCGGATTCTCTTATATTATCCTCATATAATCAAATGTAGGGTAGGGTTGTGAGATAGCAATTATGTAAGTAGTGTAATTATACACTCCTAGCCTTTAAGTTATAGGAGCTATTATGCAGATTTACAATAATTTTAAGCCCATCAATTTTATGAAGTTAAGCTTGGATTAAATAGGAAATAAGAGCTTTCCAAAGAAGTTTATGTGACCATATAATTTCAGTCTGATGTGCAGCAATCTGGCTTATGAGACAGCATACATGTGTAATATATGATGTCTTAATTCAGCATATAGTAAGTATCCACTTTTACAGATTAGCATTATGAGACTTAAATGTGATAGCTGAAAAGAAAAATGTAAAGAGCAAAAATCCAAAAAGTAAACCAGTCTACAGAGTGGTTTTTATTTATCAGTCTACTTATTTACAGTACTATATTTAGCTAAGAAATACAAGTACAGGTAATCCTCGATTTACAACCACAGTTGGAACTGGAACGTCCATCACTAAGTGATGCATTCATTAAGTGAGTTGTGCCCGATTTTACCACCTTTTTTGCTGTGGTTGTTAAGCAAACCACCATGGTTGTTAAGCTAATAACACAGTTGTTAAGCACATCTTTCTTCCCCCATTGACTTTGCTTGTTGGAAGCCCCCTGGGAAGGTTGCAAACAGTGAACACATGACCACAGGGATGCTGTGATGGTGATAAGTGCAAGGACCAGTCATAAGTCACTTTTTCTTGCACCATCATAACTTTGAACAGTCGTTAAATGGTCATAAGTAGAGGACTACCTGTATACATGGGGGATGCGGTGGCGCAGCGGCTTAATGACGCTGAAAGTTGCTGGCCAGAAATGGTCTACGCTTCAGCGGTTCAAGTCCAGCCTTCGCGTTAAACAGGGTGAGCTCTTGTTTCCTCCCCAGTTCCTGTCAACCCAACAGTTCGAAAAAAAAACTTACGTGAGTAGATAAATGGGGACTCTCACTCCGGTGGGAGGAAAAATGCTGGCGGTGCCTTGCAAAAAGGAGTTGGGAGCAGTTGCCAGTAAGCGCGAAAAACTGCGTGCGCCCGAAAAGGGCGCGAAGCAACGGAAACCCCGCCTCCTGCGCTCGCCAGCTGGGCTCTGCCCTAGGAAGGAGGCTCTGGCAAACCACTTCCGAAACAATTGCCTTGAAAACTGCAAGGACTCATCCAAGCAGTCACTGCAGGGTCAGCAATGACTGAGCGCAGACCAAAAAAAAAACAAAAACTGTATACATAGATGTGTGCATGCATATAATAGGATAGGATACTGGAATATTATGTCTGCATGTACACACAACACACACATACATTGTAGAAAGCATTTATCTATTCTATGACACTCTGTATTTTTCCAAAGCTTCATTTTTAATTTGCAGAAGAACTGAGGTCCAGATAAAGGATGTACAAAGTGATGGCCCTCCAGCAACTTTTGGCCTGTTCTGTGATGTTGGGCTTTTCCTTTATTTGATGAACAAGCACATCAGGAGTGTATTACACTATAAATCACTTGGTTAGTGAGATGGGCAGCATATATAAATTTGAAAAATAAATAAATAAGATATTGGAAGACACGTTGATACAGACTTTAAGCCCCTTGATGTATTACTGCAAATACAAAAAAATGTATGAAGCATACTGTTGCATTTCTAAATTGCTGCAGATAAAAGTTACATACTGCATTTTTAAATTTTGCCTCATTAGGGAGTACAGTATTAACATGATAAGTGGTACCTGACCATTCAGTCTTCTTGAACAACAGGAGATGATTGCCTGTTACTGAAAGACTGTAGAGGGGTTCACAGCAGGAAGTACCCAGTTCACAGTGATTCTGTAGTACAAACAGAATATGAACTGGCTAATGTGATTTTCCTGTGTTGAATTTTGTGGAATAGATGTATTCTAAAAAATATATTAATCAAATGTCTATACATCAAAATGATGGTGGGGGCTGTTACTCTATGTCTTTGATATTCTCTCTGTGTATAGTCGTCTTGTCTGATTTTAGTGTAATTTTTTTAAAAAAACCTCTTTATTTTCTTCTAAAGGGCCGTGATTACTGTTCAGAAGAGGAGGATATCACATAGTGCCACTTCTGCCAATCAAAACAGGAATGCTCCTGTGTAAATAGATTACAGTTCAGTCCAGACCTTTTGGGGAAGTCTTCTCAAGTGAACAGCACTACATAACAAACAGTTATTTCCACATTGTATGCTCCATTCAGTTACAGTGTTTTCTTAATGACCATACAATGAACATTGTTAAAAGAAAGAAGAACAGCTTCTATGGAACTGCCTTTGCTGCTGCTAACTGAAACCTGTTGCGAGTTTTTATTTCCTTGTGTCCAGGAACACCACACAGACTCTTGACCTAAACATCTAAAAGACACTGTAGATTTCACTTGGGCTGTTGGCCTGTTTTCTATTGGCTGAGGTGGTGTTGTACAAAATCTTCCATAACTAAGCAGTTGAATCTTCCAGTTAACCCTGTTCATCAGCCCACACCCAAGTGGAGCATGGAGTTCTTGTTAATACTGACAGTATAGAGCTTTGGAAATGGGATGCTTTGCCATGATCAACCTTGTTTTCTGCTAAGAAGAAGTTATCAATTAAAAAGCATGTTGTCATACAAATACTGGATATGGTGATGCAGGAGCAGAAATCTGTATTTTTTTTTAAAAAACCAACAGTTTCTTTTATTAACCATTTCAATCAAGGAATATACTTGCAGTATTGGCTTTGCTGACCGCAGATGGAAATTGTGATCACAGTCAGTTTGAATCCCTCTCTTTTTTTTTAAAGAAAATAAACATTTTACTGTTTTTAGGTATTCTTGTCTTATACCCATTCATACAGCCCAGTGTGTTAAGAATAATTGGGAAAAGGGAGGTGGTAAAGGAGTCCTTTAGAAAGATGATTGGGAAAAGATATTATTTTCAAATGCTGTGTGCCAACTTGAGATGTCTGTAGAGTTTATTTTTCCATAATATAAAAAGTTGATACTCTCTCTTCTCAAAGGCAGATGTAATATTTTTAACAAATATTGTCATGAGTAAAAATGATCCTAAGGTTAAAAGAACTTTTGCATTTATTTTTTAAAATACATTCTACACTTAATTATTTTATGAGCTTGATAACAGATTCCGTCCTGTGACTTTGAGGAATGTAATCATAAAAAAAAAAAATGCAGCTTGCAGCAATGGAGGCTGATTTTTTAACTCTCTTGTTTGCCTTATTAGGATCTCATGATGGCAGTCCATCAATAAAGAAAGCACATGTTAGAACTATCGGTGGAATTTGTAATATCATTAACATTTTATCCCACAAAAGTGAACATAAGAAAGAAGATAGGATCACATGTCCAACTAGTTGAAGGCACTTACTTAAGGACCTTTCATCAAATCAAATCAAATATAAGTGGCCCTCTATCTGCCATTGGCTCAGTAGTATCAGGTAAAAGATGTCAAGGTCTTATCCTTTGACCTAACAGCTGATTATTCACAGGTATTTAGATTTTGAGTTTCCAGCTTCAGTTAAACAAAACAATGGAAGCATTGCCTCCCGTTGATTTAGAAGGATAATAACCTCTTAGGTATTAATCTGTTGAATTATTTCCCAAGTATTGGATGAGAGAGGGCAACAATATCTTCTGTTTCAAATCATTTAACTCTGCTGTAAAAGCAGATCCTTATGTTGGAATTGGCTCATTCCTTACCTTCTCTTTATTGATAATCACTGGCTTTTTTTTTTAATCTTTTCCATATTTACTCTAAGCTCTGCAAACAATTTTTTTCATAAATGTTTTGCTTCCCGTTTTCCTTTTATATTTTCCAATTATCTTGGTTCAGTTGGCTATTCTTTGTGGTCTCTGTGCATCACACCATTTGGGAAGGATGGTATGAATTTTCACAGTCCGCCACTCTGGAATCTTTTCTTAGCTGAGCCGGACTACTAGAAGCCCTTCCCATTCCCATATACATAGTTTTAGCTCATCATTTTCTCAGTTCCTCTTCTACTGATGTACAGCATGTATAGAGTGTTTTTCTATAAGCTTTTCTCCAGTTGAAGGGCTTCTCAATGTTTTTGCTATGAGTCTTCATTAATTTCACAAGCCTGTAGCCACTGAACTATAGCAAATTTTCTTAAATTGCTCCAGTGGTGGGATCAAAATCCCTCCCACAGACATTCCAAATGTTGTTTTGCTTAGGCAAAGGATATTGAATGGACTTGTGTGCCCATTGCCAAAGCTTCATGCTATAGTTGCATCGGAATTGATCATGTTTGGCTTCAAAAGTCTGTCAACTCCATCTGATATCAGTGTAGCCTTCATCACAAAACATTTGATGCCCAAACTTCATAGATTGAAGTAGGTACAGTATCAGTCACAGTTAACCATTTTCCACCTTAACTACAAAGCCATTGATTTCTGATAGGCACTTTCACTCCAACACCAGTGCCTAAAGAGTCAAAGTGCTCCCAAGACAAGACAATTTGGGACATTATGGAAAGAAACATTCAACTTCATAACCATTGGAGCCACAGAGGCTGACCAGATGCTATGCATGACCAGGGTTGGCAGGGCTGGACCAGCGACTCCAAGTCTGCCTCTTTACTCATTGCAACTTATCCTAATACTGTTATTTGCATTTCTCTTAATGCAATGTTACAGGACTGCTTAGCCTCACATGATTCTACCCTTCCAATCACTGATAGTAGTGTACAGAGGAATGGCATTCTTCTCAATACTTTCATTCTTGCTCCCTGCCAGATTGAAGATGATACAGGTATAATTGGCTATTATAAACTCATTATTATCACTATGAGTCCTATTCAGGCTGAACACACTTTAAAAATTGCTTGGAAGACCTGTTCTGTAACTTACGTTAGCACAATACTTATGCTATTCATTAAAGCAGCCAGGTTTCCACATTAGCTCAGAAAAAGATACAGCTGCTTTAATGAATTGACTCAGTAAAGCAGGTAGATTGTTAAAGCAATTCCTAAAACAGCCACAGCTTCAGGCTTGTGAGGAATGACTGCTGTAACAAATAGCAGAAAAGGGCTGTATATGTGCAAGTTTTTGCAAAGCATTTTGGGATCATTTCCAAACTCTGCACAGACCTAGTTTCTGTGGCAATTTCTGGGCACTGGTTCATGTCCCGTGAGTTTTGTAACATCTTCACCACATAGTTCCTACTCTTGGTTGAGCAACACAGATTCATACTTTCTAACAGGCTGCATCTGCATAAAAGTTCAGTTGTCAACTACCTCAGGGATTGTCACTTTAGCTTCTGGCACAGGTCCTGGATTTAAAGACTTGTTTCTGATTATGAGGCACATATATTTTCTGTTTCACTGGATCCAGCCATCAGGTATCCTCCTTTGTTTTTGAGTATTAATGATTTTACCCACAAATGCTCCACATGACTAAGACCCCTGGTTTCACAGTCAAGCAACAGCAAACAAACAGCAATAGCTCCATCTTTGGCCTACTGTAAATGGATACCTTGGTACCTGTCTCCATCCTTATTCTTTAGGAAGCTTAGGAAGCAAGGGTTCTTGAGACTCTCCAGCTATAATTTTCATAGGATTGAAAATCTTTACCGTGTATGAGAGGACAACTGACATTTCTTGTTCAAGCATTAAATCCTATTTCCATCAGTGGAGGCCTCCCAAAATAAAATAAGGTGGTCTACTCTAATAGACCAGGAAAGCTGTTGCTTGGGTGCCTTGCTTGCTTTCAACTTTCAACTCAACACTACAATTCCAGATTTCCAGCTATCAGGCTGATTATGTCCATTGCCAATAGTTTCTGTGAGTAAAAAAAAACACTTTTTGAGCACCTATTGGATGATAAGTCAAGGCACAGGTCTTTCATGCTTAGTCCTGTGCTCAAACAAAACTCTTTATCTGAACAAAAGGTCAATGCCTCCCATCAAGTTACTTTCTAGTTAGTCTTGCTCTCTGTGTAAACAAGAACAAGTTTACCGTGCAGAAGATCCTACAGATTTTGGTTCTGTTCTTGATTTGAGAATAAGGAGGGCTTTTCCCCTAGGAGATCATTGGGCAGCTATCACCATCATTCCTGCTGCTTTTACACATCTCTGTTAAGAAAGACCAGCTTCAGTTCATGCTGGTTTTCATAGCATCAACAAATGCAACTGTTTTCTTTCACCTGACTGCCCAGACCATTGAGAAGGTGGTTCCTCGGCCATTGTGTTTGGGACACAGTGGTTTCTGTTTCCCAACTCTTGTCACCAAATCATTACTCTAGTGAATTCTAGGGAGTTTAAACTTCAGAGAGCATTTCCAACATAATCTATTCCATAGTCATCACAAATGCATCTCTGCTGGGCCAGAGGGTTCACTGTGATACATGACAAATTTCCAGTTATCAATGGGCAGACTAAAGTCTATCAATCTATCAATCTATACCAATACCTTTGGACATCTGATATTGTATTGTACAGGACTTCAGGATCTTCCTTCCTCTGATAGCATATTGTGGGTTTAAGTTACATTGGACGCTCTTACCATTGTATTTTATATAAGCAGGGCAGACACCTTATTTTGTCTCACCATAGATCTTTGGGACTGGTGCCTCCAGCATCATACTGTTGATCTTCCTGGTGAGAATAACACCCGCCTGGATTGCCTGAGCAGAACATCTACAACCTGGCACTGAACACCAGAGTCTTTACAACATGGGGCATCAATTTGCCAAAAGCAGTAATACTCCATTGACTGAACATATATCACTTTGATGCCATGGCAGTTCCCTCCCAATAGGCCCTGACATAGTCACTCCAACAGATTCTTGAGGCGTGACATTAACCTTCCACTTAATGCTCCTACAATGCTAATTAGTTGGCCCGTTGCAGCTCACACGAATAGGGACCACTTCACGTGTTCCTTGCATAAAGTTCCTCCAACTTTGCTATCTCCTATTTGAGATTATATTTGGTAGCTGTCAACATTTTATTTCCCTATTTCCGTTTCCTTAAAGTTTTCATTGCTAATAGTTAAAAGTTGTGTTTCCTCCATATCACTACCAAAAAGCTGTTGTGAAGATTCTGTAGTGTTAGCCAAGTTATTGTCAAAATCATTCTAGCCATCTGAACCTTCTCACTCTGAAACAGCATTACTAGTAGCAATGTCCCCTGTACACAGGGCTAGTGAACTTTGTGCCTTATGGATGATGATGTTGATCTGATTTGGTATAGGGATAAAGTTGTTCTTTGTCCAGGCATTTTCTTTGTTCCAATAGTTATGTCAAATGTTCATATTTCACAGGATATTGTCTTACTTATTTCCTTCTCAGATTGGGTCAGTGAGTTGGAGTCTTTTATGCACTGCCGTCTGCTCTTTACTACTCTTTTACAATTATTGTGCATAGGGACCGTGAGGATTTGAGGATAATAGGTAGTGCTGTGAAGTAGGAGAGATGTGGGTTCCATCTTTCAAGAGAATGTTCTTGAACACTAAATAATAACAACAACAAAAACAACTGCATGGTTTTTGGTCGAAACATCTAACTGGGTTGCACCCATTCATTGCTAAGAAGTTTAACAACATACTGCAAGGGGGTGAAATTGAATATTAGTTAACATCTAGCAAAACCTACCTGATAATGAAAGATCCAAAAAAAGGGGCAGCCCCAGGCAACTACAGGCCAATTACCTGCTTACTAACAACTTTCAAATTGCTAACTGGTGTTGTAGCTGATGCAGTCCAACAGCATCTAGTTGAAAACAAGCTCTTTCCATCTGAGCAGAAAGGAAACCGCCCAAACGGCAGAGGGACAAAAGATCAGCTCCTAACTGACAAGATAATTTTGGAAAACTGTAAGATAAGGAAGGTCAACTTGAATGTAGCTTGGATTGATTACAAGAAGGCATTTGACTCCCTGCCACATGACTGGATAATCAAGTGCCTAGAAATAACAGGAGTCAGTAGAAAGATCAGAAACTTTGTGCAAAGATCAATGGCACAATGGAAGACACAGTTGCTGGACAATGGTGATAGACTGGGAGAGGTTAACATCAAGAGAGGAAACTTTCAAGGAGACTCGCTATCACCACTACTGTTTGTCATGGCATTAATTCCTTTGTCAACAACACTGAACAAATCAGGCCATAGCTATCAAACATCAAAAACATCTG
The DNA here is from genome assembly GCF_059951505.1 of Python bivittatus. Lineage (NCBI taxonomy): Eukaryota > Metazoa > Chordata > Lepidosauria > Squamata > Pythonidae > Python > Python bivittatus. Next base: position 9,515,095 of record NW_028277098.1, read on the forward strand.
CCAGGAATTTTTAAATTATTCTTTAACCCCTTCAAAAAAAGGTAATTTGCTGATCATCTGTATTTCCAAACAAAAATCCTTCAGAACTTTAACATATTTATTTCACAGGTCCATTAGATAAAGTTTATCCTTTTGTTTGTCAGTTCTAAAACAGTCTTCCCAAACCATAGCAGAGCTCTTTTGTATATCCAAAAGAAAAAAAATATCCAAATCAATTTCCTGGGTTGATATTTGTTCATCTTCTTTAGGGGATAAATTATCCATCGGATCCATTTGCATTACATTTATGTCCAAATTAAATTCATAAACATCCATTACAACTTGTTCTTGTTTTACAATTTCATCAAAGCATGTTTTGTCCAGTTTCTCAAGCAATTGATCCATTCTATCCAGTAACTTGGGTGAGAGGTATTTAAAAGTTTGCGCTAAGGATTTCTGTTCCATTTTCTTTATCCTCTGGCTCCCTGTAATGTCCAACCTTCAAGGCCTCCTTATCGTAAAGAAACAAAAGCAATCGCCATTTTACCAGGAGAAGATATCTTCTAATAAATTCAAAACTATAATTCCAAATTTCTCTGGTCCCTTAATCCATTATTAGCTTTCCAAAATCCATATACTAAGCACTCTTTTGCTGCATAGTCCAAAAAAAATCATATATTTTCAAAACATTTAAGATCAAATTTACACCATCGTCTTCTAAGGAGGTGGAGACTCACCCAATGAATACAGTAAAACCTTGCGGGTCTGAAGGGTCTTAATCTCTCCAATATACAAATCATAAAAAAATTAATCCAAGAAAGTGATTAAGATATAAAGCTTGGTCGAGCTTAGTGTACATAAGGCTGCTTTGCAAGTGTGAGCTTGATGGAATCCCAACTCCCAGCCGCTCCACTCATAAGATGACCGTAAAATGACAGTTTCCATGGTCTATTCATGAGTAGTGGCTGTTTGGAGTCATGTGGATGATCCCAACTATCTCCCCTTTGATCTGGAGAGATTATGTTGGCCCGGATCCAACATCCAACCACAATTTCCCTTGCAAAAGCTGTCTTACTAGCCAACAAGTCATAAGATGTCAGCTTGTCATGGCACTTGCAGAGAAAGTTTATAAGGTTGGTTTGTCTGATCAGGACTAAAAGAGGAAAATAGGGTTGGTTGCCCTTACTGGACTTTTGCTGACAAAGAATTGATTGACGAAGCATTTGGATTTTGTTTTTTTGTTACTTAAGAGGTGAGTTATGGGAAGAAGAGAGATTATGTTTTATTTAGAGATGGTGATAAGCTATTAAAATTGTTTTTACCTGCTGGGATGAAGGGGAAGTTACTTTCTCTTTTTTTCTTTTCCTTTTTCCCTTCTTTTTCTTGTCTACATTCTCACCCCCCCCCATTTTTTTTGTGTTTGTTTTTCTGTTCGTATTTTTTGTAGTTTGTATTGACTTTTACTCTTTTCATTTATAGTTCTTAATAAAAGTATTTAAAAAAAAATCTGCCAGGCTATCCCACCTCCTTTATATGAATGATCTGAAGCTGTATGGAAAAACACCATTTGAAATGGAATCGCTGCTCAACGCTGTCCAAATATACAGCCAAGATATTGCAATGGAGTTTGGACTGGACAAATGTGCCACCTTTACTATCAACAGGGGAAAAATATTGAAAACTGAAGGAATCAAGATGCCCAATGGAAATAACATCAAGAGTCTGGATGAAGAAGATCACTACAAATACCTGGACATCTTTCAGGCTGACAATATCAAGCACACTGAAGTCAATAAGAAGGTTAGTAGAGAATACATCAGAAAAGTGAAGAAGATCTTAAAGTCCAAACTCAGTGATGGAAATGCCATCAAGGCAATTAACACACAGGCAAGTCCAGTCATAAAATATACAGCTGGAATAGTGGACTCAAGCTGAACTAAAAGCCCTGGATAGGAAGACCAGAAAAATAATGTCAATGAATAATGCCCTTCATCCATGCAGCAACATTGGAGCAGAGATGGGCGTGGAATGTTGCAAGTACACCAGACAGTTGAAGAAGAAAAATGAGCATTGGAAGAATATCTGAAGGACAGTGAAGAAAATGTACTGAAGCTAGGACACCATGAAGGGTTACTGAATATCAAAGAAAGACCAAATGAAGAATAGAAAAGAGACATGGCAAGGCAAAGTATTGGATGGCCAGTACATAAAATAACTAGCAGGCAAAGCAGATAACAACAAGATCTGGCAATGGCTAGGAGCAGGAAAGTTGAAGAAAGAAACAGAGAGGCTAATTCTGGCTACATAAGACCAAGACTTAAGAACAAATGCATATAAAGCCAAAACTGAGAAGACAGGAACGGACAGCAAATGCCACCTCTGCAAAGAAGCTGAAGAAACAGTGGACTACCTAATCAGCTGCTGCAAGAAAATCATACAGACTGTCTATAAACAATGGCATGACAAAGTAGCAACAATGGTGCATTGGAATATCTGCAAGAAATACCACTTGCCTGCAAGCAAGAACTGGTGGGATCACAAAATAGACAAAGCAATAGAAAATGAAGAAGCTAAAGTGTCTGGGACTTCAGAATTCAAACAGACAAGCACCTACCACACAACACCCCAGATTTAGCCATTGTTGATAAGAAAGACCAAAAAGTCTGGATAGTGGACATTGCAATACCTGGAGACAGCAGAATAGAAGAGAAAGAACTGGAGAAAATCACAAAATATAAACACCTGCAAATAGAAGTAGAACGACTATGGCAAAAGAAAGCAAAGGTAGTATCAATAGTTACAGGCACCTTTGGTGCAATCCCCAAACATCTGGAGCACCACTTGAACACCATCAGCGCTGAGAAAATCACCATCAGACAGTTGCAAAAGGCAGCTTTACTTCGAACAGCTCATATCCTGTGACGATACCTTTAACACCATCAAACAACAACATCTGCCTCTCCCAGGTCCTTGGGAAGGACTTGATAGGTAGACAAAAATGCCAAATCCAGTCTAAGCATCTGGCTGACTGTGCGACCAACCATAATAATAGTAATATATTAAATCCGTATGCTGTCCAACTCAATGATTCTGGGCTGCTCGCCACAATCAAAGAAAAAGCACGCATGAGCACTCATATCGTCAGTTGCAAATAAGCACTCAGCTGTTTTAGTCTCCTTGTCATGTCTTTGCATGTTGGCTTAAAAATCCGAAGTTTATATCAATACGAATGTGGTCTGAGTTGCCAGTGACTGAGCAGGAAAGGGAGTCATAAAGAATAGTTGAATGAAAACATTAGTCTGGCATGCGCTTGTTTTTTTTAAAAAAATGGCAAAAATAAAACTGCCAGTATAGGAATGCCATTTTACAGATCTATGACAGAACCACACTTAGAATGCTACGCTATTTCAAAAAATATATTGCAGGTCTGGAAAAGATGTAGAAAAAGGGCAGTCAAAATGAAAAGTAACCACTGCGGTTTCCCTACAAGGAATGACTGCAGTAGTGGGAACATCCATGTATATAAAATCACACGTGATTGAGGTACATAAAATCAGGCATAGTAAAGAGAATGAGGATAGAATCATTTTTCTCACAATATTAAAAAACTAGCTCATCCATTGGAACTAAATACAGGGAGATTTAGGACCAATGAAAGGGTTTTTTTTAAAAAAATGTTAGCTAAATTATGGAATTTGCTGCCATCAGCTGTAATGATCATCAGTTCAGAAAGTCTTAAAAGGAGATTAGACAAATTGATGGAGGATTGAGCTACCACCAGATACTAATCCAGGTGGTGGGATATTGTCTCCTAAATCAAAGGCTGTTTCTACTTTAAGTAAGAGCCATTGGGGAGGACGTGCTTTTGCCTTCTGTCCACAGGCTTCCTAAATGCAAATAGTTTGGCCATCACGGGACACAAAGTGCTGGAATAAATAGGCCCTCGGCTGATCTAGGAGGGCTCCGCATCTTCCAGTTCTTTAAGATGCTTTTGCAGTTGTTATGGTGGTATCTTCTTTCAAGAATTTTGTTCGCCTGATGTGCCATATTATTTCAACCGTATAAATCCTGAAATTGTTTTAAATGTTCCTTCATTCTTGGTTTCGGCATCTTGGTTCCTATTCTTAATTTCCTTTGGTTTTGTCCCATAGTTCCTTGGCTTGCCCTGCCTATCTCAGATTGCATGTTACAGATTCCTCTTTCTTGTAGAAGGATTCATTCAAATAAGAATATGTTGTGATGGACAGGGTACATGACTCCAGCTTCCTTTCTGTAAAATGGAAGTCAAATATGAGTGAAGGATAGAGAAGGCCATGATATTCCACTTTCTGTAACAGTTCTTCTAGAAGTCCTTACAAATTTGGAGACTTAACTTTACAGTGTGAAATAATGTCACATAACAATAACAAGCTGGTATACTAATAGAGATTTATATACTCTATTTGTGGGCTTTATAAATTAGAAGTTAATAAATTATGCTTACACTGCACAAATTGATATTCAGTTCAAGGTTTTTCCAGTTCTCATTCTTTCGTATCTCATTTGAGAGTTTTTGTAAGGGGTGGGGGTTGCTCTAAAGCAAGGTGCAGAAGTTTGGGCCGTGCAGATGTCAGCCCCAAACTCTGAACAGAGGAGTTCTGGGAGTGCTACTTCAGCGACTTCTGGAGGGCTAGGTATCTCCATCGTCTGCCTTTAAAAATAACTGGTTGTGAAATAAAATCATTTATAAAACAGTGTATCCATTACTGGAAGCTCCAGATGCTTTTCTGGGATCCTTTACCTTATTTGTTCAGAGTATAATTTATCTTAGTTTTCCTAGGATTAAAACTGATTAAATTAAAACAGGCTTCTGTTCTCCTCTCTCATGTTGACTTTATTTCACAAGTGATGCCATTTTTAAAAAATAAAACAGCCCCTGTTAGAAATAATCATCTTAGTTTTAAAAAAAGGGGGACAGATTTGGGCCCCTGAGGAACTTTGTGTCAGCTGAGTGAGTTCCCTGAAACCCAGAAGGCTGTAGGCATTGTGCCACAAATCTTTCTTTGCATGAGCTTACATTCTCAGTAACACACTGAAAAAATTAGGATTTGCCATAGATAAGGGCAGCCTCTTTACTCCCATAGAGGAATGCTGTCTAGCAATCCTTTAGCAGCAGGGAATAGAAATCTTGCAGAGTCTTTGAGGGCTTGTGGAAGGAGGAGATTTTTCAGAAAGCAGAGGGGCAAAAATGACTACTCTGAAATTGTCCTTTATTGTATTAAAAGCACCAGACTTAGCCCTGGGACTGATGACCAACCCTTAGCCTGATTACTGGTATGGCAAAAGAGATTTCTAGAGAGGTGAAGTGGAAATTTGCTATTCCTTTCTTTTTTCCTAACTCCTCCCTCTGTAGTTTGGAGATAATATTTAAAGCCCCTACAGTGTGTCTCTCCCAGGCTGTTGATTTCCAGGCCCGTACAAACTTCTGAAACCCTTACTGTCTAACTACGAGTTGATGGAACACAAATGAGAGAGTGCCACCGTGCCCATGTCTAGCATGTGGGTCTTTCCTTTGGCATCTGGTTGGTCACTGGGAGAAGAGAATCCTAGACCAGATGGGCCTGGGATCGATCTTTCATATTTGTGCTGTGTGAAAGCACAGCCTCTATAGATCTGAAGAGAACAATGCTATTGCTGCTTCAGAGTTGAAGGACTTGCTTTCCTCCTCAGTCTGGATTTTCCTGATGGAGAAAAAACAAACAGACCCAACAGGCTTTGCCAAGGGATGTACAAATGTTTGTTTAATATTCTTAAATTGTTCTCAATTTGTAAGACTGAAGTTAGAAGTAAGCTAACTATAATAACGAGGGTGGGGTTAGTGGTATTTTTCTCTAGTAGAACATGTCCTTATGTTCTGTATCTGTATGATCTGAATTTGCTGATTTTTTTCCAGGTTCTTTGAAAAAGTGTGCTCCTTCCCCCAGTGTTTGAATTCTGGGCTGGGGTCTAATAGTGTTTCTCAACCTTATTGCTGGCTGAAGTCCACACATCTTAAATTTGCAGAGGTTGAGGAACATGGGTCTAAATGTCTGGATGGTGCTTCCTTAAATTTCTTCCTAGCAAGATCAGTTTTTGTAGGAAGGGTAAATTTCTCTTCTTGCATACGCATCCCCAGTCCTAATGCCCATCTTAAGGTTATTTGGGGATTAAAGACAGGCCACAATTTTTGGAGAGTGGCCTCGTTTTAAAACTTATGGCCAGCATAGCATCTCTTTACTGATGTGATGCCCTTTTCAAACTGCCATCTGTGATTTATGAAACTCAACTTTCACTCTCTTACATAGTTCCATTTTCTATATAAAAGTAGCCAAATGGGTTTTTAAAAGGTATTGGAACCTGGGCTGGTAGGTTTCTCATCAACTGTACTAGAAGAAGAAGAAGAAGAAGAAGAAGAAGAAGAAGAAGAAGAAGAAGAAGAAGAAGAAGAAGAAGAAGAAGAAGAAGAAGAAGAAGAAGAAGAAGAAGAAGAAGAAGAAGAAGAAGAAGAAGAAGAAGAAGAAGAAGAGGAGGAGGAGGAGGAGGAGGAGGAGGAGGAGGAGGAGGAGGAGGAGGAGGAGGAGGAGGAGGAGGAGGAGGAGGAGGAGGAGGAGGAGGAGGAGGAGGAGGAGGAGGAGGAGGAGGAAAAAGGATTTCTTGTTCTCCATAATTTAGCAGGATGGAGTGTGTTTTCTAAATGTTGTGCAAGTTTTAATGGGACTTGTGTGGTTCTATTGTTTTATTACTTGTAAATATGTGGAAAATTCTTTGGGTGGGGGAAAATTTTATTCCAAAGAAGAATGGAGCGGGGATGAGGGTGGGGACTCTAGGAGAAAAAGTAGTAGGGATTACAGTTTGATCTCTAGTACTGTTCAAGATGGGATCCACTTTCCAGAGGCATGGAGTGGCACAGTCAACCCAACCATATAAGAACCATATAAGTCCTACAACTGAATTCCTTGGGAATACACCAATGAAATATGATCAAAACTTTCCAAAGGAACTTACTGTAGTTGCCCTTTTCAACTCTGAAAACACAGAGGTTGTGGTGCTCATCTGGCTAAATAAAAGAAGGATATATGCAAATATGTACTTTATTACCAGCTGGGTAGTGCTTGTTCAAACTGAAATTTGCCTAAATTCATTCATTCATTCATTCATTCATTCATTCATTCATTCATTCATTCATTCATTCATTCTCTCTCTCTCTCTCTCTCTCTCTCTCTCTCTCTCTCTCTTTCTCTTTCTCCTGGGTATATATTCCTCTGGGTTTCCTGTCTCAGGCAAGTCTGTATTTTTCACAGGATTCCTCTAAGGTGGATAAGATAACCAATTTGCACAGTAAATGGAGTAACTGTAACAACTCTTAAATATAGAGAGGTGAAGGTGCCAAAATACCTTCAGTCAGTCATGATCTATTTATAGTCAAGGATCCAGATGTCCATTGGTCAGACAGTCTCCTCAACAGATTTTTATTTTACAAGGAAAATCACTTGTCCAACACTTTTAGCAACATTTCCAGGTTGTTGGCAAATGCTATCGTCTCAAGCTGCTTACTTCTTCCCCACCCGTCTCTAATAATGCATTGATGTGTTTGGCATTGTTATAAATAACACTTCTCACTTGGTGCCTTTTTCTGCTTCAATTTTCTCTAGGGTTTTTTTTTTTTTTTTTTGGTCGGGGCGGTGGGAAGTAAGAGGCAATCTTGCTGTGCCTGATCAATCTAGCTCGTTCCTCTGGAGAGGTCTTCCAAGACTGAAACCTTTCTATAAAAGGAGTCACCATCCTGAGGTGAAAAATACTCACCTGGCAAGACTCAGAAAAAATTTAAAAGTATATAAAAATTGCATTAAGGACATTTCTGCTTTCCTTGCTTCTGAGTAAGCAGAGCTGCATGTTTTGAATTTATAGGAAAAACGGGCGATAAAAAAATCCTTGTTTTGTGGCTGAGAAGCAGGCAGCAGTTGAAGAAGTGTAGAAAACTGACAGTAATACATTCTATCAGAAAGAGTGTAAATAATTTATTCGCTTCCTTTTAAAAATGCAATATGCAGGGCTTAGTGGAGTTTCTGCTACATTTTTCCATTATCTACTTCTTAACTAAAATTCAGAACTGAAGAAAGAAGGATAATTTAGCTGTCTTCAAAGATCCTTCACTTTGTATTGTCGAAGGCTTTCATGGCTGGAGTACGATGGCTGGTGTGGGTCTTCCGGGCTGTATGGCCATGTTCTGGAAGTTTTGTTATCTAACGTTAGGAAACAAAGCTTCCAGAACACAGCCACACAGCCCAGAAGACCCACACCAGCCATCCTTCACTTTATTACAATTACATGTAGAAATAGAAGGTTGTAGTCCTGCAACTCCTATAATACCCAGCCAGTATGCTCAAAAGGATATGGTCATTATATACATTTAGAGGACAAAAAATGGCCATAAACATCAGTAAACAGGAAGAGCTAAGAGCCAAATGTCTCACAAAAGAGTTCCAGCATAGAGCAAAGCCAGAAGCAGTCTCCATATCCTAATCTGATCCTTGAAAGGGCAGGTGATCTATAAACCATTAAGCAAAAAGGCTTTCTAAACTCATATTTTCTACATCAATGGGAGAAAAGGGCTTCCTTGCTCTCCTGTTTGTGGGCTTCTTAGATGCATCTGATAGACCACTGTGTGAGAGAATACTGACCAGATGGGCCTAGGTTTGATCCAGCATGGCTGTTCTCATGTTCTACCAACCCAAGGCAATTCTATTTTTCCTGAAGTGTTTACTTCAAAATGCAACCAAAGGTTTCAGTGATTTCCTGGAGCCAAATAGAAAGGAAAAAAAAACACTGTGATTTTTTGCATATTGATGATGTTGCACCCTACTGTGCCTCCTTCAATATGGAATGAGGAACAGAATATGGGTGTTTCATTAGTCCACTGCTTAAATATCTCCTCTTGAAACACATCAAACATAAATATGTTTTATGTTACCCTTTTGAAGTTTCAATATTTCTGCATAAATATGTCCTAAAATGTGATCTGTTCCCACACAAGGTCCAAATCCAGATAAAGAAAACTCAATTAAACAAATGAATCAAAAATATTGTGCTTGTTCATTTATTCATTGAGGAAAACGATCCAAAGCTACATATTTCAAAATACTTTTAATTTCATAAAAGGAAATACACAAAACTTCCCTGGGATCCAAACAAGTTTTACTTTGATGATCCTTTCCATTAATGCAAGCAATTGTATAAGTAATAGCTACCTCCTGATCTTACCGGAAATAAGCTACGATTCCTAGGCTCCCAAAATATCCAACATAATTTAGCCCCAGTGCCACTAATCTGAGGATAGCTAATGAAAATATACTTCAAAATCTTAATCTGTTGCAGAAAGGAGGGACAAATGTTTACTTCCTTTTCATGAACTTCCATAGATAACTGGGTGGCTGTTGCTAAAAACGAAATTCTAGACTAGGGAATTTGGGTGTTATCCAACAGCTTGTATATTAATCAGATTCCTGTTTTTGGTCTTAATCTGTAGTGCCATCTATTGTTACGTTGTGGAAACTTCATCAGCCAGTAAAGACATAAGTTAAAATGCATTGCTTGCCTAACCTATATGTGCTAATTAGTTTTTAAAACTGTAAACTGTATTTGATCTTGAGATTAAAACAAACTCCAACAGCTACAAAATGCATTGTATGGGCTCAAGAAAGGCTGCATAATTCCCCCCTCCTCCCCAGAATGTATTGTCTAGTTAAAGCCAGACAGTTTTACTGGAACTGTTTTTATAATAGATTAGACTAATTTACAGTCTAGACCATGGATGATAGAGATTTAGACTCCTATTCAGAGGCAACTTTTCCATGTTTGCAGAAGCTCTCGTTTTCTTTATAAAACTAGTATTTAGTGCAGGGGTTCCCAACCTGGGGTGCTCACACCCCGGGGGTGCGAGATGGAATTTCAAGGGGAGAGGCTTGTGTCCCTTAGTGATGAGTCATGAGTCATCACCCAGCCAGCTGCCAGTGTGCCTTGAGCACATCTTCAAATGTGATACTACTGTTGTAGGGGGTATGAACATCAATCAAACATTTCCGAGGGATGTGGGGCATAGAAAAGGTTGGGAACCACTGGTTTAAATATATCTGTATTCTAGCTCAATTCTGTTAATTTCATAAGGATTTAGCAGTTGCTTTTCCTAGAGATGACCATTTTTTTTCCAAAAAAAACTATCATTGTGGATATAGAGGAGGTATCAGAAAGGATTCATGTCCAACCAACCAACAAAATAAAGTTAAAGGTCTTTTAGTAGGTGTTACCGAGGTGCCAGAATATATATATAAAACACCAGCATCAGATAGTAAGATTACCCAAACCAGATTTCTATTAGTTTTTGGTACGATGGTAAGAAGCTGGGTTTTGCTGTACACTTTCCTGTTCCATGCTGTTACCAGACTTCATTGGCCCTCACTTTTATGAAAAAGAGAGTAAGATAGTCATTGATAGTACTTTTGGGGGAAAATGTCAAAGTGTGCTGTATAGGCTGACAGAGGGATTGGATCATGCCCTTCATTGTCACACGGGTCTCCCCACTATGGGGGTCTGCCCCACCCTATTAAGGCAGCCTGGGCCGCTGTAGCACTTTAGCTGTTTGCTGTAATCACCTTCTTTCCCTCCCCTCCGCCAAGATTTTAAAAGCAAGGCCAAAGGAAGATGGCTTCCTCTTTCTGCTGATTAAGAAACACAAGTCAGTCCAGTATTTGGTAATCAATCTGGACAGTCCTAGGCTTTCTGAAGCATGTTACCAAATTACATCTCCCAAAGACAGAAATTGGCACCCAAAACATCTGCTTAGTATTTAAAGAAAAATGGAATGGTTATTAGGCCTCAGTAAAACAATGAGGGTGCAAAAAAGGAAATGATAGCAAAAAAATGATGGATTGGCCCACAAGATCTTGATGGGTCCTCAGAGAGAATTAACTTTGAAGGAAGCCTTGAGAACATGCAAAATAAAACCTTACTCTAATTCTATAAATTTCATCCTAGATTCCCATCTGAATACTTGATGCTTACGTTGTCACAATACAGGAGTCCCTACAGTCATCCACCTTTGGGGATATACTTTCATTGGAGGACATATGACTTAATTCCTTCAGTGGAAGCCCTCTACAGACTTCAGTGCATTCCATAATTGCTTGGGACCCTTCCAAAGTATTGTCAATCTGATCTTAGCATATTGCTTTTCACTCCTTCTCTCAGAGTTGATAGCTATCTTTTGAAGGAAGCATCTATATTTGTAATTTGGATTAGTGTGTATGCACTTCATGGAATATGCACATACCTATGGAGAATACAGATTATTTTGATGAGAGTCAACTTTGTTTAAATCATTAAGTCTCAATGAGCAATTTATTTCAGCACTTTGACCAGAATATTTACATGTTTTATTAAATCTTTACAATCAGCAATTATAATCAAGTAGACAATTTTATATACAAAGATTATGTACACTTTGAGCTCAGACTTTTACATCACAGTACACAGTTGCCCTTAGGGATATTGTACACGCTTAAAATCACCAGACTGAAAAATCCAACAGTAGTGTTAACAGCACCCCTTTAGACTTTTTCATAAATTACATCATAAGAAAATATATGGCTGTAAATTGGGTTGGTAAAAAGTCTTACAAAATGTGGATGTATGGTATGCATTCATAGAATGTTTTCTCTCCATTGTACTGACTGTTGGGTAATATCATCCCTCGGATCCCTTTGCACCTGCACTAAGTAACCACGTGGAAAGATCGAGACAAAACAAGCAGGTTAAGGAAGAGCCCAGCAATAGTATTATGCCAACTTCTGCATGGCTTCCCCTTAGGTTAGAGGCATGCAAGTGGCTGACTTTCGTGCTTCTCATAGCATGTGCCAGAATGGTACTTCCAAAAAGGCTGATATGAAGATCTTAATTAGGTAACTTCTCTCCAAAAAGCTGTTTCCAAATCTAGTTAATATGTAAACCTTTTATTGTTGAGCAGGCTTATGGCTGTGATGAAGAACTAGGCATATAAAAAGGACAAGCTATATCTGAGGTAGACTACCACCTTTCAGATGCTCCTTTCTAATGGCAAGTAAATATCTCAATAATCCCTGAATCAATGAGGAAAATTCAAAGCATTTGCAGATATTTAATGGCAAGCATAACCTAACATCCATGGTATGAACTATGTATAGGGAGCAGCAGGTGTGCAAACTCATAATAAATTATCTCTAAGAGGTGGTGAAAATTTAGTGGTTGCTGTGCAACACAGACATAAATCTGTCCAAAATGCTTGGTGAAGATACTACTAGTAAATTATTTTATCAGAAACAAAATGAGCAGGTCCTGCTGCAGGGCTAAAGAAAACAGCAGCTTGGTAAATTACTCTAAATCAGAACAAATATTTTAAAAGTAAAGGCCTTCATATTCTGGACAAGCAGTATACTCCATGTGTTTTTAGTGTATTTTGTAAGTGCAAAACTCATTCTCATCTACCATAGGGCCCTAAACTATCCAAGGACACTTTAGAGAATTCTGTACTGAAGTTCTCTGAAGGAATATTCTATCATGTAAAAATCAAGCTTTAAATCTAAACACAATTTTGGGTTCATTATATGCAAATAAAACACTTTAAAAAAAGTCAAAGGACACTTGTTTTATTAATTCACTAAAAGCCACCACCATTTTCACCCAATTCCTGCAGAAGACTTTCTACCCAGGTAGCAGATTCCTAAAAACATTCTGATCTGTACATTTAAAAGGCTGTTTTACATTTTGTACAAGGACCTTTCAGCAATTTGTCCTGCATAAGTACATATATAACTGCTGTGAGAGATTGGTTTTAATCATTTACTGTATATCATTCTTTGAGACCAAGAAATAACTCTGGTGTATCAGAGCAAAAATGTAATTCATTCCAACCTCAGTTCCTGGCTCAATCAGAATATAAACCACCAGAGGTGGTTTAACTTTCAGGCCATTGCACCTGACCTTTTCCTCATAGAAAAACCCACTATTGTCACTCAGCTCTATTGGGAAATAAAATGCTGCAGTAGAGGGTAGCCATCAGTTCCCTCCAGAAATCTGCTATCCAGTCCAATATTGGATGAACGGGTTTCAGTAATAAGGAGCCTGCATGTCTCCTGGTCAGGTGTACTTGCAGTATGACAAGAATTTCCTTATTACATATTGCATGTGATCATATGATCTTTGTCAATTTTTGGAACAAATCAGTTACATGTGAAAAGGCCAAGTAGTGCACAGTGCAATATTGCTGTGTCAAATTATTTGACTTTTTGCTTCCTAAAAGTTAAAAAAAATTTAAATAAAAATGGAAGTAATTATAATTAGGCAGTCTTATTTGATTTGTTTGCTACACTCGGGTTTTTAAAAAGGATGCTAAATTTAAACTTAAGACATTTGTGAAACATGATTGCTATGAAATATTTCTGCTACAATTTAAAAAGAATCTACACTAATGACATGCAAAACGTTCTGAGTTCAAAACATTCTGCGTTCAAAATGCTCTGGTCTGAGTTTGAACAGGACTTTCCAGAAGTGTTCCAAATAAAAAGTGGGTGTATTCTGAGCGCAAAATACCTGCTATGACTTGGGAACATTTCCAGAATGGTCAGGACAGCCTTCCAATAAGCACAGATCAACCCAAGTTGAAGTCGAAAGGTTTCAAATTCAAAACGTTTTGCATATCCCTAATCTACACATGATACTCGTTTCTGCTTGACTTCATATTATGCTAAGGATGCATTATTTCTAGTTAAGATACTGGCCATTTTTCGCAGAAGGAAAACATACAAATTGTAAGATATACACAGGAATAAGATGGTTTTGATGTAAGGCCCACGTAATTACAAAATAAATTAGATCCTGATGCAAGATGATTCCGTACCTTTTCCAGAAATTGTGAAGGATGCTAGTTTGGGCTCATTTTGAGCTTGCCATTTTATGCACAACATTCGAAACCAAAATGATGGGAGTGTAGAGAGAGGTTTTGTCCCATTATCCATATACAAGTTTAAGAACTCTCCAGGTTTCTTCTTCTTCTTCTTTTGTTAACAGAGCACATTGCCTTTGGTTGATATACTACCTTGACTTGAACCAAGAACAAAGAATAATATCCAAGTGAATGGGTCATTCTTCAAAGTGATAAAATGGAAGAAGTGATAAGGAGGTACAACAGCACACTTACTACATTAAGTGGCACAAAACAATCACAGCTGCCCATTGCTTTGCCTTCATCATAAAGGCACAACAAACTCTTTTCCACCAAGTCTTCAAAAAGACTTTGAAACACAATGTTGACTCTTGAAACAGTATTGCCACACCTGCCAACTGATGGCCTCCATGGGCCAAGATGTAACACTACGACTAGCCATTCAGGCTCACCGGTGCATTAATCCCACTGCAGTCATTTCTTTGTCTCCCTAAGACTACGCTAAGCTAACCCACGACAATCTGGAACACAGGAAGAATCCATATCATTCCCTGAATGAACCTCCTGTATTGCAGCACCATGCAAAGGAACTCTGCAAATGGGTTGATTGCACATTCCCGTTTTTAAAAACAGGATAAACAAACAAACAAACAAAAAGTTCAAATTATAACACATGCTGGCTTTTGCCAATAAAAACCTGGCTGCTTGTCACAATACTGAACAATTCTTTTTGAATTTCAGGTATTAGGGCCATTATATCCTCTGTAAAGTTCACAAGCAAAATATCTGAAGTTATAGTTCATCTTTTTCCATCATTTCAAATGCTTCTATATCTTCATTCCAATCAGCTATTATTGATTCCATAGATTGGTCTTTATTACTCCAGTTATTACTGGGACTGGAATCTGCCTCAATCTTTGATTGTTCCTCAGGATGATTATCCTCTTCTGATGCTTGACTGCTACTGCTAGTTTCCTGGAATTCAGGGGTACAAGAATCTTGGTTTGTTTGAGAAAAACTACTGCTCTCTGACTCTGCAAATGAGCTCAAACCACCTTCTCCTTCAGAATCTTGAGTGACCAAGTTCAAATCTGCTGAAATGTCTTCCGTTTTCTGGTTATGAGAATCATTTTCAGATGACATCTGATCCACGTTTTCCATTTCCAAATCTTAGAGGTAAGACAAAAACAGTACTTTAAAACATCTCTAGCTTACTTCCTGCTAGAAGTACCATGCAATTCTGCAATAACATCTACTTTTTCTTAACTATGATTAACAGTGTCAAAGTTAAATTCCAAAATGCACACCTTTGAGGTTCTTCAAGTTTGCATTTGTTAGAGAAGTATTATAAAGAAATAAGTATGAATTACTGACTTGACTGCTAAAATTAAGATAATTTCCTCCTGAGGAAACTGATCAATCTAAATTTCTCTGGGACCAAATTTTTTTCCTTACCCTGAGCAACTGTTTCTGAACATATAAGCATTAAAATAAATAGCATAGCATAGCAGAATTTGTCCAATACAATTTTTACCTGTTTTGAGTCTAAATCAGTAATTTTCAGAGAATTCTAACATTAGGGTATAGCTAGAATCCTAACCTCCAGCATTATTTGGAATGGACTCCTGGATCACTGTACTAGATTCCTGAAGCTTGTAGAAGAAACTAGTGTTGCCTCCCACAAACTATGTGAACCTAAAATATGGATCAAATTTTTATGCTGTGGTATATTCTGACAAAACAGTGATGATACTGAAGAAAATACCTCAATTGGTTTCTCGGCTATCATATTTTTCTTAATGGGAGAACCCAACATAGTCAGGCATATTTCTACAATAGATATTGTACATTTCTTCTTGGATCAACCGTCAACAGCATCCCAATAACTTTTAAGCACAAACTATTCATAAATCAAGGCCTAGGTCTTTCTGACTAATTTACACTTCACTTAGTTGTAGTATTAGGAAACATCTCAAAGTATCTTCTCTCTCTCTCTCTCTCTCTCTCTCTCTCTCTCTCTCTAGGCAAAAAGTGTACAGATATTTTTGATACTTACTGCTATCAATAATGTAGTTTGGAATCATTTTATCTTTAAATATAGTTGCTGACATTCCAAAGGTAGCACAGGGAGAAGGGAAAAAGTACATGTGCATAAATCCACAAACCCACCAACTTTCAATTAAATTCATTTGTTTACTTAGCAGCTGCTTTAGAAAAAAAAGGTTTCTGAATAAGATCTCAACAGGATTCAAACAACTATTTATGTGTGTATTTATTTGTTAACTAGTTTTATAAAGCCACCCAACTTAAACAATGTTACTCTGGGTAGCATACAGCATGAAAACAACAATAAACCATTTCCCCAACCATGTAACACTAAAACATGTACAGTATATAAATATAAAATACAAAATATAGAAATGATGACCATGCACTATAACAGAAGAACCAAAAGGGGACTCCACTCAACTGGCCCCTAATGCCTGGGGGAAAAGCAAGCTCTTAATGGCTTTCCTAAAAACGAGCAGAGTTGGGGCCTTTTGTACATCAGTGGTGGGGATGGGGAATGACATTGTTCCAGAGGAGGAGGCAACCACAGAAAAGGCATGATTCTGAGGTCCCAAGACAAGATTTAAAAGAAAGGACTTGGAGCATACCCTCACTGTGGGAGCATGTGGGGTGGGCAGATGTTCTTGGGAGAAGGACCCAGTGACCCAGTCCTCTGCCATATAGGGCTTTAAAGGTGATAACCATCACCTTGAATCATACCCAGAAGCCTACTGGAAGCCAGTACAGCTCGCGGAGTAGCAGTGTTACATGAGCATAATGAGATATGCTCATAACTACCTGCGCCGCTGCATTCTGGACTAACTGAAGCTTACAGATGGTCTTCAAGGGCAGCCCCATGTAGACCGCATTGCAGTGGTCCAATTGGGAGGTGACTAAGGAGTGATCATGAGCAGGGCATCTCAGTCCAGGAATGGGTGCAATTAGTGCACAAAATGCAGTTGTACAAAGGCCCCCCTAGGCAGAGTTGCCACCTGCTTTTTGAGCAAGAGCTGTGAGTCCAGGAGAATCCTCGGATTGTGCACTAAGCCTGAATAGGGTAGTGCCACCCCATTCAGAACCAAGATGGAAACCCTCCAACTCCTGAATGGGGGGAACCCAAAACCCATAACTACTCAGTCTTGGCAGATTTGAAGGCAACCTGTTCTTCCCTATCCAGGCCCTCACAACCTCCAGACACTAGGAAAGAACCTCAACAGCTTCACTTGGATAGCTGGGGACAGAGATGTATAACTGGATATCATCGGCATATTGATGACACCTCATCCGAAACCAACAGATGACCTCCCCCAGTGGTTTCATGTAGATAGTGAAAAGGAGGGGGAGGGCACAGAGCATTGAGGCACCCCACAAAGTAGCAGCCTAGGACTCAACCACTCCCCTCCCACCAACACCTACTGGAGCTGGCCTTGGAGCAAAAAGGAAAACCAACAAAAAACAGTGCTGCCCACTCCCAATACTTGCATCCTGAAATGGATGTGACAAGGCTTTAATCTGATAACAAACTTTAATTCCCACAGAACAGAATAGGAGAAAGTTAGGATCATACTTAAGATTTACACGCATCTAGAAATGAATAGGATTTCAAACTGATTAAATTTAGCTTGTCAGAATTCTTTTCATCCTTAACAACTAGATCTAATACTTCCTACTGCCATAGCTTAAATAGGAATTAGGGTTAAGTTTCTTCTGAGTTTTATTTAAAGTAGTGTTTTATTATTACTTTTTATTAAATGCCTGTTATATACCCACAGCAATCAAAACTCATAGCCTCAACTGCCAGAAATCTTCATTGTTCCTGTGATTATGTGATAATCACTGTTCTATATGATCAATTCTCAGAAACCTCAATGGTTGTAAAATTCCTATTGATAGCCATAGCTTTTAGAAACTGTCTTTTTCATGTTATTAACTGTTTCTGGTTTTTTAATGTAATTTTATGTAACTTTATTTTATTTTTTCCTTTATTCATTGTACTCATTTACTATACTATACTTTTATGACTGCTCTTGGACTGTAAATAAATACAAACTTTATTATTACTTTCTAACTCCCCTGAGAAGGTACCAGATTTTAATATATTTAATATTCTTATATTATGAAAATATACGTTAATATAATTATTTAAATATATTTAAATAAGAAAATATTGTATGTAATATATTATTTTGTGTGTGTGTGTATAGTATAAAGTTTAAAGATAAACACGTCATTTACAATATATGAAACAACTCCAATATAAAAATTTTCTTGGCTTTGGTATCTCCATTATCAACAGAGTATCAATTAATTATGTTTCATCTTTCTATTAACACTACTATCACTGACATCAATATAGAGTTCTTCCTTTTGGAGGTGCCCAAAGTAGTTCAACAACAAGAGAATAAAAAAGACTTAAAATCAGAATAAAATTCTCAAGTATTCTATGAGTGTGTGTTAATACATTGCAAGTACCCTCCCAAACTGGTGGGATGCAAGCAACAGTATACTAGCGTGCAATACAGACTCCATCTTAAGATAATTTCTGATCAGTGAAGGAGATTATCTCCCTGCTCTTTCTCGATACTAAACTTTTCTTTGAGCTTGAGCAACCACAAGTATACTTTGAATGATTTGCTCAGTTCAAACAGAAAGTTTCCACAAATAAGAAATAGCATCAGAAAAGCTGAATAGATGGTACAGAAGTTATGCACAAATATTTATATTGTTGCTTAATTTCAGGTGATGAAATCATTAATAAATAATATCTGCAATTCAAGGTATCAATGTGCGAATATGGGCAAGGGAATACACCAATACTGTTTTAAATGCCTTACTCTGGCAGAAACTACAGTTTGAAATAGCATCCAATTATTCCCAGGAAAAAGTATGGATGGGGACAACTGTAGGTAGCTTATACAACCAAAACATACGGCGAAATCTGGAATTTAACCCATAGTTTGCTATAATCTCCAAAACCCATTTTCTATTATACATATTTCAGAATTTTCTCCAAAGGTCAACAGAGAATTTTTCTAGATCCTGGAGGTATTTAGTACATTTTGTAAGACCAAAGCTTTCCTATTAAAATTGTTGCGATAAACATTTATTTATTTAAAAATTAAAAATAATTCAACCCAAATGTTCTTCAGACTTAGAAAGAAAAACCAACAAAAACAACCCTGCGTTATACTTCCAAACTTGTCCAAAAGTTCAGCATTGCAATACTTTCTTTGCATTAGATATTTTTTAAAAAATAACAAAACATTCAGATTCAGAACGAAAAACGGTCTGCATGAAGTTGCAGTTGGTTAATTCAGGCATCAAATCCATAGGGATTTTGATGAGAATGTGCTACAGGAAAGCTTTTCTGTCCTCTAGCACTGAAAGTTTCGTGGTCTGTTTCTTGATATCAGCAAAGTTGCATTTGTAGCAACAAAGCTTGTTTGCATTACAAGCTATGACCATCTAATCTTTCTAGTATGCTTCAAAGATGTACAGATTTATTTTACTGTGTAGGACAGAGATACACTAAATAAATGCATCTTTAATATTTAACCATTTTTAAAATGATATTTTGAAGAATCTGGAATGAACATTCACTGATGAACTTTACAAGGTTCACATTCAAATCAAGAGGCAGCAATACCTTTTTCTTCTCCAATCCTACATTATATCTATCTGTGGGCCTGAACTGGCAAGCAAAAAAGTTGATTGCCACACATCATAGTACCATGGAGGGCCATAAAATCAGAAAACAGTGTAATGTATCCTCACATACATAGCTTGGAAAGAGGTGTTCTATTGATTTAGTATCCCTGGAGTTGCACAGGTAAACTTACAGTAGGCATTTCCCTACATTTCCCCAATGAACCACATGGGTAAGGCCTTACAGTGCAAATGCTTTTCTGAAATTTTCTGTTTAAAAGATACAGTTATTTTGCAATGCAGGGTAAGGATTCATTTAAGGAAACAGTATTTAATAAATAATTCTATTTCAGAAAATCTGGAATAGATTCTAATTTATTAACTTCACCAGTTTCACTTTTAATCTGTTTCTGTTTTCCTTCTCATTCTCTCTTTCTATATTCTTCACAATTGAAATTTAAGACTACAGGTAGTCCTTGGTTAACAATGGCAATGGGGACTGGAACTGCCATCGCTAAGCAATGTGGTTGTAAAGCACATCATGTGATTGAGCCACTTAGCAATGGCAGTTCTGGCAGTCCTGGTTGCTGTCATTAAGTGTGGACTGCGCAGGTCATTAAGCAAGGACCTCATGTGACCACAACTTCTGACTTCCTGTCAGCTTCCCCATTGACTTTGCTTGTGGGAAACTGGCAGGGAAGGTTGGAAATCGCAATCACATGACCCCAGGAACTCCGAGACCCGGTTGTAACTATCACTCATTCAGCGCTGTCATAAGTTTGAATGGTTGAACAAGTGGTCATTAAACAAGGACCACCTGTATAAACTCATTGGGAGAGGCTGTTTTTAATCTTAACAAAGTTATATTCTTACCTCCTTTGCTTTATCAGAAAGCAGCAGTTTTATGCTTACCTCTGTCTTTTGCTTTATCTGAAAGGAGCACTTCTACTACTTCATATGACTGAATGGCATCAAGAATAATATTGCCTTCCTTGTTGAAAAGAAACAGCATGGGGATAGTGATGTCATCTGTATTCTTGCCATCACCCGCCATTTGAAAGAGGGGAGCTGTATCACTGCTACTTCCTTCATTATCATCTAGGTAGCAAACAGAAGTTTTTCCATTAAAATTTCCAGTGGAAATTTCCATCATTTTCACCACATCCACCACATATTTACTGAGTATTTTGTATGTGTGGTAATAGACCTAAGTGGTGTACTTTTTCA
Organism: Python bivittatus; assembly: GCF_059951505.1. Lineage (NCBI taxonomy): Eukaryota > Metazoa > Chordata > Lepidosauria > Squamata > Pythonidae > Python > Python bivittatus. Next base: position 9,535,985 of record NW_028277098.1, read on the forward strand.
TGGCAGCAACCTGAAATAATCTTTAGAAAATTATTTTAACAGAAATAGGGATGACATATCCTGTGTAATCTATGAAGTAGGAATACATACAAGGTTTTTAAAGACATTTTAAAGGTATCTTTTAGGTGTTATGGACAGGTGCTGATTTTGTAATGTCACAACTTACACTGGGTAATATCAAATGCTTAGTACTGCAAATTGCTGTGAAGAGAATCCAAATCCTGGATGCACAATCAAAAATTACAGTGAGAGCAATAAAGAGCTTCTACTGATACAATTTGAACATGTATATATTTATATGTATATGTATATCTAAGCAACAAAACATAAAATAATGTGGGTTTTAACCTACAGCTTCTCATCCCACCATCCAAATCATAAGAGATGCTTTGGAAAGGGAGTACAAAGCAGTACAATATGAAATATTCCATTCTAAAAAGGAAATGCCAGCATAGCACTAAGCTAGCACAAGTCGCTAGAAATAGCCTAGGCATCTGTTTGGACTGTACCCTTGTGTCCACTCGACTGCATCTTTGCCAGCCTGCCATTTGGCTTTCTTTGCAAACAGGAGGCAAATCTATCTTGTGCCTTGCCAATGTATTTCTTTACTCCACTTGGTATACAGATCAGATATCAACACAATCTTAGTCACTGAGTAAGTTACTCAGTCAACTTAGTAGTTGTTCAAGGTGTCCTATCTGTTTCGATGTTAAACATGGGTCATTATATAACCCAAAGCATTCAGATAATCTTCTAGAGTGCAAGTTTCATACCTGCCCATAACAATTCAGAAAATATACAATGAATTACAGTATCTTTGCATAACTCTGAATAATTTACCAATAACAATGCCGCCAATGGCCCCAGCTTTTTGGATGTTCCGTGCCTTTTCAGCAAACATGCACTGCCCTCTTTGCATCAGAGCAATTTTTTCCTTCAGTGCTTCAGGATTGGTAATCTCAGAGCATCCATTATATGGTTTACTGACTGCAACAAATCCTCTTGTCTATGGAAGAGATTAGAAGCTTTAGTATACAACATTCAAGTCTGTAGAACATTTGCATTCTACCAGCAAAACATCAGAACAGCTTCCTAGCAAATATATCAAGTCCAACACAAAATTCAATATGTATAAATCCACTGAAATCAATTAACTTACACTGCACTGGAACATAGCCAGCAATTTTAACTCATTTAATACAAAATGTGTTTTCTTCATTTATAATTGTTATGCTAAATAAGAATAATTATACCAACCTTAGCAATATTTTAAAGCTGTTTTACTTTATAAACCTATCATATAGCAAAAGTTGGTATAAAATATTTTAAATTTAGCACATAATATGGTGTCGCTTAATCCTATAGTTCTGATCCAACTTAATAGACTTTTTATATTTTGAGTTCCTACATGAATTTTAAATAACCAATGAAAAACTGCTTCTTGTGATAGATTAACACTTGCCTAGCTGGTTATGGAACTGAGATAAACATATTCAACATAAATAAGATTGGAAGAAGATATGGAAGACATGACTACAATAATTTTCCTGAGTGTCTCAGCTATCTTTAGTTTAAAAGATGAACAGAGCATAGCCTCCAGATGTTTTGGGCTCTTAGCCAATGTGGCCAGTGGTGGAAGATGTTGGGAGTTGTAGCTCAACAGCAGGGTGCGCACCTCTGTTCAATACAGCTGAGCATGATATTCTTCTGGAAAAGAACACTCTCGCATTGGAATGGTTTCTACCCTATTTTACATATCACTGCTACTTAGTTAAGAACACATAACTGAGAAAGGACAGTATAAATGCAATGTATTTTTATACAAACAATATAGATGGCCAAAAGGCAAGGGGTATATGGACAACATTTGGCCCTAACGGCTTTGTATTATCTGGCAGTTTAGAATGCAAAGGTTTGAATCAGATGACCCAAAAATTAACCCTTAATTTTACTTTTCACAAGACTTAATAGGAAAACATATAAGACAAGCCCATAGTCAAATCTGCCAACAAAGAAGCCTTGCATACTAGGTTTTAAGTTAAGTATGTGCATTCAAGTATATATCTTGCTTCAGTTAAGGACTATACAGGCATGAAAACATTTTTTAGTATTTATATTGTAAACTGGATTGAATTTTCTATATACATAAGTACTACAATGAAAAATTTCCCTGGTCCAATCCAGCCTCTGGAGTTGCAAAGCCAAACATAAAACAGAATTGTTGCCAAGCAGTTATTCAACTGGGACTGGTAACCTGCTCTATTCCTTTGATTCTGTATTATAAAATCACAATAAGATTCAAAAGTTCACTCTAAGTTATAATCAAATCAAATTAAAAAACCAAACAACCCCGTATATTTGCAGCATTTATTATACTGCATAACAATCAAATGTGCTTGATCAACAACAGAACTGTGAAAATTGTTTCAAGCTCAAAATGCATGGTTCTGACTTCACAGGAGATGTTCCAAACTCAAAAGAAAGGGATCTCAAGAGCCCATATCAAGCTTGAAATATTTTGCACACTTCTAACAACAGTGAATGAGATTCCAAACGGCATCTCCAAGAAGTTGCTAGAGGAGAGGGAGAACAGAAAATGCAAAAAAAAAAAAAAGTTTCTGCAGCAGTGAACTGCTGCAATGTGCTATTCCTTAACAGAGGCAAGGATTTTCAAGTAGTTTGGACAAATCTTCTTTTTTGTCTATACTATTTTCCAAACGTTTTGGTTTCCTTATAGATGCACCATATTTTGCTTATGCTATTAATTCAGATCATATTAATACTTGTAAAACATGGAAAGAAGAATCTTACAGGGTTATTTTGTACCAATATATCACTAATTTGGGTGGTGCACATGTCATGTTACAAGCATGTGTCATCCCTGCTTCATCAGCTGTACCGGTTGCCAATTTGCTTCCAGATGCAATTCAAGGTGCCGGTTATCACCTATAATATTCATCGGGCCCGGTTATCTGAGAGACCATCTATCTCCAATAGTTTCTGCCAGCCCAGTAAGATTAGGCAAAGTGATCGTCAATTAAAAAATGTCATCTATTGAGACCCAGGTAGCACACTTCCTCTCTTGTGGTGCCTGCCCCTGGAACAGCATTCCCTGCAGTTTCACATGGCTCTCACCCTAGAGCTGTTTCAGTCATTAAAAACTCCATGTGAGATTAGGTTGGATGCCAAGCCTTTGTTAGTTTTTTATTGCTTTCAGGCATATTGGTTGTTTTACTTTTCTGGATGCACTGTTGTTGTTGTTTTTTTAATTGTTTGGGTTTTTGTGTGTGTCTTGTAAGCCTCCCAGAGACTTTTTGAAGTCAGGTAGTCTCCAAATCAAATAAATAAAATATCCTTTTCACATTAACCGAGTAGTTCACCAGCTGCTAGAAAAACTGAAATATATGGACTCCTTTTATGCAAGTTAATTAGTCTCTGTTCTAAATAAAACACTTTGTAGCAAAACTCTAAGATATTTTAAGTACACATCAACAACTTCATATTCTGCATGCACACATGCCACAAAATAGAAGATATAAATTAAATAAAACTGCAAAGACAATACATGCCCCAGATTTGTGTTTAGACAGGTCCATTCCAAACTGTGCAGGTCCCGCTGTCAAAACTACTCTGCCGAAGAATGGATGGGAAACAATTTGAACTGCACGAGGAGGTAGCTGCTGCTCTTTTTGTTGTTGACTGGACAACTCAATCATTTCTTGCATGAATCGTAAGCCATCTTCAGCATCCAGTGAACTTGCTGCCTAATAAAAGTCAAGCAAGTTAATATTTCAATTAGCATTTTCCAGAGCCTACTATTAAAGACAAAATAAACAACAGATATTTGGTGAGAGAACTTTTATAATTGAGTTGATCTAAACTCCTAATGCCTGGCTAAGAGAGTTTTAGAATAATTATTCCTTAAGAAAGAGTTCCAAAGTCATTGGTGCCACCATAAAGATGGCTCAGGTCATGGTCTCAAATCTAATAAATATTAGCTTCAATTTCCCTATGATTTTAACATGTCTCTCATGAAACTATCAGCACCACAACACCCTAGCATGAATAAATGGATTATAAACTCCTATTATCTCTAGGGTGAATATCATCAAGAAATAGGTATGTCCAAATGTTTCACTGAAATTAGGGCAAGCATTCCAAAAACTACTTTCCAAGACGTATGGCACATAAATGAAAAGAAGGTCATATGTGGGTTAGGGCAAAGCAAGATCTTACTTGAATAGCATGCTGCACCAATTGTACTCTTCCATCTTTGAGATGAATCAAGCTGACTCCCATCTTTTTCAGTATCTCTAAATGTTCTGGATTACTGGCCATGAAATCCCTGGCTCTCAGGGGAGGCTTTGGTCCACTGCCTAAACTCTCCTCCCTGAAAAAAACCAAGCAAGCAAGCAAGCACTATCAACATTTTAAGATATGAACTGATTGTGTCCCAATATAAAGCAGATGTGTGTGCCTGAAGCATATTGTGGATTTCCACTAATAATGAGTGACTGAGTAGTAAACTGGTTAAAAGTTTTCTGAGAGCCATCTGGGTGATTTTGGGCCAGTCACTTTCTCCAGCCTAGAAAGAAGGCAATAGCAAATAACTACCAAAAATGTATCCAAGCCTGAGTCAATCTTAACTTAAAGACACCCCCCAAAACAAAACAAAACAAAACCCTTTGCAGAAGCTGATAGGATAAAAAAGTAACTGAGTCAGCATCTTCCTGACAGCTTTAAAGTCTTATTTTCTCTCATTCTTTACTTTGGTGCTATTATATAAATGAGGATTTAAATGTTCTTTTCCCTCTGCTTTGTCAATAAATGAATTCCTTGCTCTTGCTCCTTATTCATGACATGCTTACTAATGTCTATATGCACACACTTGATTCTCTAAACTCCTACAACGCATACACTCAAATACATTGGAGAAGACATGCCAAGGAAGACCTGGGCACACTTGCTAATCACATGGCAGATGGCTAGCAAACTGTCAGAAGTCCAATTGCTCAGAAGAAGAAGACATACAAGAGTCATTTTTTGTGACTCCTTCCCTAGGACAACAGCAGCATTGGGGGTAGAGAGGGGAAAACCTGTGATATATATGATTGATAAACATATCTTTGAATGCACAACCATTTTAAATTACAAATTGTTTTTTCTTTTGCCCTTTTTATTCTCTGGTTCCTTTCTATTTCTCACTCTATTGAGTAGAATTTCAAGGAGTTATACACTAAAGAAATTATAAGGATTTGGGAAAATATTTTAATAAAAATTATGCTTGTGATAAACCAAAAATTAGATCTTAGGGAGATAGCCTCTATAAGCTAATGATATTTGTACAATTTGTTAGCCTAGCAAAAATTAGTAAAAAAATATTAATAATGGGACTTAATTTAGCAAAACAAACAAACAAACCCCAGTAGATTAATATAATCATTTTTCTATATACCTTCTTTTAAAAACACCAGAATAAGGAAAATATAAACAAATCTTACATTCTGGAAATACTCCTAGGGCAGCTTTTGTCCACCACATTTTTCAGGGGTTCCCTTATACTCTGAGCATACATAGGGTCATTGGGAAATAGGATTTGGGTGTTAGGACAAGTCCAATCAAAATTACTATCATCCAGCTCCATGTATTCTGTAGTCTGTAGAAAAAAAGGTAGACACACTCTGCTAAATTTAGAGCTAAGTATTATGACTATAAACCATCAAATTGTTTTAGGAAATAGACAATCCAAAGGTATATAAAAATATGTAGATAGAAGCAGATTCTCCTTCCAACTGATCAGGATTTTATATCCAATCACATTCATAATCATACTCTGAGCAACCCTGCTTATTCTCTGTAAGAAGTACACTATAAAAATAGAAAGAACACTTTAGAGCAAATGATTAATTTAATTAGACTAAACAATTTTCAGTACAGCACTCACAATATTTTTTACAAGGGCCGTTTGGTTTGTAGTAGATAGCCAAAGAGGTAGCAAATGAGCCTCTGTAGTAAAAATATAGTCTTCAATATCAAAAGTTAGGTCTTCTTTATCAGCAAAAAGCAGGTATAAATATTTGAACATTTCAGCTAGGAAGAAAGAATCCATCCTACAAAGAGAAAATTTGCATTTATATTACTTCTTTTTGATGTTTTAATTTTCCTACAGTTCTAACAAGCCTTTCTTCTACATAAAGTAGCTGAAGAACAGCTACTAATGACAGTTATAACATCATCTAGACTATGTTAACTACAGTTTCAAAATTGCAACATACATTTAATTAAGCAATGTGTATATTTAAACAATGTATATATAGTGCAAGAAATTTTCTATCATGCAAAAGTGCTTGCAGAATTGCACATGTATTTCCTCTCTTGGTGCTATGGACCCTAGCCACAGGCTTCAGATTTTTCCAGTTTCTATTATATAGTCTTAATTGAATTATTTTTATTTTTAAACTATCATTAGCTGCCTTGGAGGTTCCTCTATGCAAATATTTTCCTAAGATAAAAACTGAATGTTATTTTACATAAGCTTAAATAATAAAATAGTAACATTAAAAAGAAAAAATCCTATTAGCATACAATCATATTTTTGCCAATGTTGCTTGACAGGCAAATGAACATCAACATTTTAAAACTGAATTTTACAAACAGACTTTTGTCTCAAGATTTTTTGAAAGAGTTCAATTACCTGTCCTCATGGCTTCCAGTGCGAACATCCTTCATAGCAGCAAAGCCACAAGGTACTCGTGCGTATTTATTTAAGTTTTCAATTAGCGTTTTTCCTACTTCTAGGTAATAGGGATCTCCAGTAGCCTATTTTTAAGGGAAATAATTTGTATTAATATATTCCACTGACATGATATTACTCTGATATTTGATCTATGAGCCATTTTAAGTCTTTGATTTGAAATTATAAGATTCTAAAACACATTAGGAGTTTTAGTCTGTTAAAGAACATAGTTAAAGGCAACTTCCATATCTTAAAAAAGAAAATCCCAAAATCAAAAGTATTTTTGTTGTGAAATATCACAACATCTCAATAGAACTGCATGCTAATTAGCTTAATTGCAATAAGCTTTTAAAATATAATTTTTGTCTTCTAACAAAAACTGAAAGTATATTCCAAAATTATGTATTGCATTCAGTCAAATCAATTTATTTTGTTTAAATATTGTGCTGATCACAAGTTACAAATGTCAACTCTATAAGCAGCCACCTATGTAGGCTAAAATTAAGGATTCCAGAACTTCCACCAAAGAGAGTCACTCCAGTGCCTAAGTAATGTGAAATAAAGATAACCATTCCTCCTGCTGTCCTTGCTAAAATTTAAAAAAAGGTCTTCTGCTTTCCAGTGTAGCAATTACACTTAGCTAGCACAACTCATAATCACCAGAGAAGCCATTTCTTCTGAACTATCTAAGTTAAAGCTACTGCCATCTCCCATGATAACAAATTTCATAGAAATATTTTCATCAGTCAGACCTGAACAACCAGGCAGTTTTGCTCAATGATATGAGGCAAAATGAGTTCTGCAAAGGGAAGATACTCCAAATTCTTGAGCAAAGAATGGCTCTTCCCAACCTTAAATGTTTTGATATGAAGCAACCAGATTCGTTCAGGTTGTTTTTATGTAGCTGCATCAGAGTTTCACATAGTACTAATAAAATATATTTGGGTTTTATTTTTAAAGTGTTTCCTGCTATTTTCTAGAATGTACCATGTCTTGAATTTGAAGATCTTACTTTATACAAGAAATATGTGCTTTCTGCAAATTCTGGCCGTAAAGGATGCTGAGCCCAATGAACCCGGAAGTCTGTTGTGAATGCCTGAACAAGACAAGAGGAAAGATAAAAATATGAACTATTCTGCTTTGGAGGAATAACTTACAGCATACTGATATTACAACTATACAGTAAGGTTGTCTCCTTCAAGATAATACAGCAAATCTACTGTTAATCTAAGAACTCCCATCTTGGGTCATCAGTGGTCAGCAACATTTTCAGGTAGGAGTAACCATCCTGCAATTGCAACCTATATCACTGATGTCCCCAAATATATATTTTTTATAATCATTAAAAACATTTCTTGGAAAAATTAAAATGTCCCAAATTCCCTATAGTGTCCTGCAAAGAAACAGAAATCTTCTGAAACTTGGCTTATCTTTTAAAATTTTGACCCTTAAATTTCTTTTAAAAAATTGGTCAACAGATGTCATCAAGTGGTGCTGCAGGTGCTACAATGATGTCCCCTGTTTTAAGTCTGCTTCTACTGGACCATAAACTCTCAAATGAAACTGTACAGAACACACAGATGTTTTTGGCATAAAGACCTCAGAAGAGATTCAAAAGACATTTTCGACATGTACAGCAATTCAGGATGGTGTTATGGACAGAGTAACAACTTCACATTTGACTCATATTCATCCAAAAATCTCTTTCAATATAAATATAATAAATACACAGTGATCTGTAATACTGTTAGAATAACACTGATTTTGATAGTTGAATAAGCTTACTCTTCAACATCACTAGAAGTTTTTTTTTAATATTTTCATGGAGGCCATCCAAATATTTTATTTTCAACTTCCAAATAAGGCAATAGCAGTGAAAATGAGATAAACAAATCTTACAGAAATAGAGAGAGCTACCATAAATAATCAAGTATCATATAAAATATTATGTAAATATCATTTATTTTTACATATATCCATGCATGCACTTTTAAGGATTTATTTATTTAGTCAAAATTGGAAGCATATGAATGGCCCCTTGAAAAGTGACAGACGGATTATTAATGCAAAACCTCAACAAAGTAAAAACTGACTTAAAGTACTAGGTGAATGCTGTTAAATATTCCTAACACTCATGGACTCAAGTTCACTATTAAAGCTAAATTCACCAAGTCTAAAATAATATTTTTCCTCTAACACCTGAAATTTATACTACCTAAATAATGAAATCATAATACATGCTCACTGCCTTACCTCAGGAAGAAAATTATGCTTTTTTATCACCTGGTATAGCATTTCATGAGTTTCTATAGCAGGTCGAATATCACCTTTCAATACCTAGAACCAAAACAAAAAAGGTAAAATGTACATCACATTCTCTTAGATAAAAGAATATCTTGCGAAATAATGATATATTCTTTTCCAATCCACAGCACAGGGCACAAGACAAAGTGTAAGAATGCAAGTTAACAATAATCTAATAGAAACAGAATTAATTTCATATGAGATGCAACATTTACTTTCAAAAAGGCAATTACTGATTAAAAGTAATGGACTAAAAGTATTGTTCAGTCGTTATGTCGTGTCCGACTCTTCATGACCCCATGAACCATATTGCGCCAGGCCTTCCTGTCCTTCACTGCCTCCCTGAATTTGCTCAGTTTCATGCTCATTGCTTCAGTGATGCTATCTAACCATCTCATCCTCTGCCGTCCCCTTCTCCTTTTGCCTTCAATCTTCCCCAGCATCAGGGTCTTTTCCAAAGAATCCTCTCTTAGCATTAGGTGACCAAAGCATCTGAGCTTGAGCTTCATTATCAACTTAAAAGTATATGACCCCACTATTTATGTCCTCTAACTGAAAACATACATTTTGCTATGAGAATGTAGTGGTTAGCGATGCACAGAAGGTGTCAAATTTAAACCATTTTAAATTCAAACCAACCTGTGGCAAGTCTAACTGTGGCAAACACTGTTCCAGGTTTGCCATAGTTCTTTTGTATTTAATATAGGCTGTTTTAAACATTTTGGAAGATGTTTAAAATTTGAAGTAATACCACCTATATGATAAAAACAGTATGTATCAAATGCAAAGCAACTGTTTTAAACTCAAAATGTGGCATTTCAAATTTGTACATTCTTCGTGGCAATCTTCTAAAAAGTATAAGGTAGTCTGTCTATTAAACTGTCATTTATAATAAATACAGATTATTGAAGGATGCTAAAGTGCACCAATTGAAATTGCTTGAGAAATGCTGCATAACAAGTACAGGATAAATGTGGAATACCTAATACTTTTAAACATGTTCTTAATCAATCATAAATTTAGAATTTAGAGAGAAAGATGACTCTATGCATAGATAAAGAACATTGTGGAAATTAATTATATTAATTGAGTTGAGGGTGATGTGGTTAGAGATTATGTTGTCCCCGGATGTTGGTTGTTTTTTATATATTGTTGTTGTTCTACCTGGTAAAGCTGTCCAGAGAGTCTTTGGAGTTGAGTAAACTAAAAGTTCAATTAATCAATCAATATCATTGGATGAAAATGTTTTTGCACACGCAAAACTTACTTGCAAACCAGGAAAAAATGCTAGTAGTGAGTCCATCCAAGTCCGAGCATTTAGCATTGGCTTGTGTATGTGCACATCAAGCAAGAGAGGTGGCTGGCTGATATATCTCATTATGGCATCATAATGCTAGAAAACATCAGAATTTCATGAGTTTATTCACTTTGAACCCATTTCTAAAAGCTGATTTAAACCAGATAAGCACACTAAACAATAATGCTTAGATTTAGAGACTGCAAGCCAACTATCCGCCATCTATAGCTCTTATTTAAAAATGAAAACAGCCATATTCCTTAACTACTTTATTAAAGACAGAATTAATACACCCAGGAATAAGATTTAAATAATTTGCTATTAAATGAATTGTTAAATTAATCTAAGTTCCATAGACAAGCAGAATAAGCAATTAAAGAATTACAATCTGTCCCCAAGATCATTTTTTCTTTTCCTTATTATTTTCCTCACCTGTACCTTAATCGCAGTAAAGCGCTAGCATTGGATACCCAGCACTGGGATTAACTTCAGGGTAGATGTTGAAATATGCTACATTTATGATGAGTTGAAGTAAACAACATTTTAGCTGCCAAGCTTTTTTTTCTCAAAATGGTAGTTAGACTACTAAATCTAACAGCAAGTTAACATTAGCAAATATATTTGATCCTCTTATTAATTACCCATTTTACTTCCAATATTTAAGAATCCTAAATGTGGCTGATGCCTCACTAATAGGCTACTTTAAAATGAAAAGTTCTATTATTAATTTGAGTATTTTTATTATGAATACACCAATGTTTGGAAGTAGATGAACTTCATGCTAAATGGAACAATGAAAAAGGACAACTTGCAAAGGAGTGGAAAGAAACATCAGCATATAATTATTTCTGGTGGTGTAATAACACACTAATTACAGAAGAACAGATGCAACAATGTCTAACATTATACATCATAAGTGTACTATAAAGTTCTATAGCTCAAGGAGGGAGAAACCCTGTACTTACGGTGTTAAATCTTTCTAAAAAACTGTCATCTCCAAGCAAGACATAGGCCTTTAATAAATACTCATAATATGAATCTATGCCTGCTCCAACTCCGCTATCTAGAACAAGATAAAAATGTTATTATAATTAATTTCATAACTAGTATTCAATGAAATAAGTTCCTATTACTATAAAATGTTTGATTTAAGCGCAACCAAGAAACAAATAAAAAGGGCTATGGGATGAGAGTAAGCATAATGTAATTTTTTTTTTAGTCCAAAGCAAGATCCAATTTTCTGACATGTACTTCGTCCTCTGCATAAAACACCTCTAATCTCATTTTTATTTGAATTTTGTTTACTTGAATTACATAGGTTTTTTCTATAAGCAAGAGGGAACATAGCTTCATACCTTTACGGACCCAGTCACCCGTATGAATGTTAATAGTAACTCCCACTAAATTGCTGCTTCGTTGCCTTTTCTCCCAAAGGAAATCAAGTGCCTTCCGTGCATATTCCTAAAGAAAATAAAATTAACATTTTCTAATTAAATACAGGTTTAAGTGCAATGTAGCAGCCAGGAAATTGGTGCAAGCAATTAATTTTATTCAGTTGTTCTGCTTTTAAACGTATACAAGTTGGTACAACAGTAAATTCTTTTTTGTATATACTGGACATCTCAGAGAAGGTTTAAAAAGAGTTGGATGCAACTGCATTGCTACCAGAGATGTATTATAAAAATTGGAACCAACTCATATAATTTGGACTCGTCCTACTATTGCTACAGTTAGGACTCAAAGAGATCATTAATATAACTTTAGATTGATCGTGGTTGTTAAGAATGCATATGATCTGCTTGGCTGTATCCCCAGCCATTTAAAGTCTAACATCAATAACTATGCATGGGGAATAGCCCAATAGAATTATCATACAACATTGGAAGGATAACTCTATGCTGGACTTGCACGAACAGATGGCTGATATGTGTGATCAGTTAACATTTGAATTAGGGGTGGGTTTTGGTTTTTTTTTGGACAAATAGGCAACAAGTAGGACTTCTGAGTAATCTTGTCTAATTTGGGGAGTTATTTTGTAGATGAGATGCATTTCCAGAGCCTTTTTCCCCCTTTGCGGGGGAGAAAGGAGGGTAATATCATTTTGTATTAATATTATTTTGTATTGTAATAATTTGCTATTATTAGTGAAGACATTTTTTGATGTATCAATGTGTTTGGGGATCTGAAAAATCCCATTTATTATTTAACAGGCATTTAGCTTTAATAGACACCGCTTCCCTTCTTCAGTCCGTTAAAAACTTAATGGACTAAAAAAGGGAAGAGGTGTCTATTAAAGCTAAATGCCTATTAAATAACAAATGGGATTTTTCAGACCCCCAAACACATTGATATATCAAAAAACCTCCTCACTAATAATAGCAAATGCCTATTTTGAGGAGACGCAATGAACACTGTTCAGACTGATTCAGACTTGAACCAGCATTTGGGGTACAACCTGTTATTGCTTTAACTCAGACAAAAATCAGATCTAACATATGTTGTACATTAAATCCAAATCCAAAGTCAGTTAAACTACAATCCATCAAATCAAAAATTCATCATAATTTCTTTTTTTCATTCTCATTAGACACAATCAAAAAAATCAGGAAATAATATTATAGACCAATATTAAGGTCTAGGAGAATACTTATGAATACCATGAAAAATGATAGGATTTTTAATAAACAAAAACAGCCCACTCATTTTAAAAACACCACCACATTCTTTGCATCAAGTAAAAGATGGTGGGTAATTCATGACACCATACACTAAAATTCAATTTCCAACAGCCTCAGGTAGCATGGCCAAGTTACAAATGGACAGAGCTTGTTTACCTTGGCAATAAAGGATTAACTCCTAGCTCCACTTCTGTCAGTAAAGCTTCTAAAAACTAGCTTGAATAGTATTGCAGGTTAATAGACTAGTAAAGGAAAATGACGTCCATTAAAACTGAAACTGCAGGTTTATTTTAAGATTGGAAATGCCACCTGTCTTCTGTGTAAATAATTTGTTACCAGCAACTAAATAAGTGTTACCAGCACTAAATAAGGCTGTTGTAGGATTCATTTTCAATTTATATACTATTGGCAATAAGTCCACAGACAAATTATTAATAACAAATATTACTAATGTAGACAATATGAGGATTTATTTTATCTATTTAAATGATTTACATGGCTGCCCATCTTACATCAGTCACTGAAGAAAGGGACAGTAGCTTGAAGCCACTTTGGTATTTCTGAAATAAAAATCTGAACTGGAAATGTTTTACTTACTACATCTTAACTTCTCTACAACACTAGAGGTTTAACAATGGAAGGGACTTTCTCCCAAGGTCAAAAGGTACTCCTCTAGTTATTGGGAAAGAATGCTAAGCTTTCTTAACTAAATCTGAAGATGATGACAATGGCTGGACCAAAGATGAAGGAAATCTGATCACTGATGGTGCCACGATGGAAAGAAAATGTCCTTGTTTTACAAGGGCACATACTGCTGAATGGAGAATGTAAGAAGCATGAATGAAGGACAGATTGAATACAGCTCTATTTTTCTGGAGCCAGATCAGATTGGCTCTTTGGAATCATCTCCAGATGAAGGTGATGGCAGGATCACCCACTGGCACTCCTTACAGAGGGTCCCTGTGAAGAGACTGCAATCTAGCAATCTCTAGCAGGTGGAACACTTTGGGAGTTGAGGGAAACACTGAGCCCAAGCCGTAGTGCAGAGCCTCCAAAAGGACACTAGATTTGCTTTCAGTTCCTCTTTTAATTAACATTGGAAACTGCCTATTTGTAATTTACTTGGAAATTAAAAACCTCCTGAAAGACAGGTTGCTGTACACTGGGAGAATTTCCTTCTATCCTGGGAGAAAGAAGATTAAAGTAAGTTTATAGATCAAAAAGAAATATTTTAACTTTTGGAAAGAACGAATCGGAATTCAGAATGCTGATTGGGGACAGTTAAGAAGCTAGATAGATTTGAAACAGCTTTTTAAGGATTGTTTCAAATGTTTAAAAAAATACAATAAGTGAGTTTGGATTTAACTGCAAGAAAATCTGTCCTGGGAAAGTTTTGCTTCTGAAAATAAACGTCAAATAACAAAGAGCTTTGAAGGTTAACCAGAGGGAACTAGAGAGCAATTAAAGGAAGAGATATCTTTTAACACAATGGAGGAATAACCTTCTTTCCAAGAAGAATTTTTAGCTGTTTGGAATCAGTGTGTCCAGGAATTATTTCTAAAATTGGGACCAACAGAGGTTGTAGAAGAAAAAAAGATTTCACTGGATAAAATAGAAGTTGAGGACGACTTGAATAAAGACTTTAAAATGGACTTTAAAGAAATGCCAGATTATGAGAGATATGGAAGATATGGGAAAAGGTGCTGCGGATCTGAAGATGGACTCAAAGATGCTTGATTATGAGAATGATTTGGAGAAAGAAGCTGTAAGGGATCAGGTGAGTGACTTTGAAAGTTTGGACCCACAGAAGGGAAACACCAAATCTCTGAAACATTTTCTGAAAATAGACAGGTAGAAAATAAGAGATTACTATCTGGGACTTTATTTGGAGAAGAGATTGAAGAGTGAGCCTTTCAAAAAGAAGAGAAAGGAATTCAAAGTGGATTTATCAGATCAGGGTTAAATTGTATAAGTTTTGATCTTGGATTGTTAATATTGACTTTTCTTTTTATGACCAGGGCTGTAAGACAATGATTTGTATCTGTAAAAGTGATTGATTTGGTTTAGTTTAAAATACATATGTTATTATTACTGGTCTTTTGTATGCGTAAGGGGAGAGATCTTTTATGTTTTATGTTTTAGAAAAAATTTAGAAGTTAAAATGCAAAGTAGACCTATTTGTTTAAGCTTAAAATACATAGTTTATTATTGCTGGCACTCTTAATGCTTTTGCTGATTAGACTGATGTTGATTTTTTTTATATAATTTGATTACTGCTTAGGGATGAGAAAGGGGATTAATTTCTGTAATATTAGAGAAGGTTTTAAGTTACTGTTAATGCATGTACTTGTTTGGAGGGGGGGAGTCATTTTTTATATTTCTTTCTTTCTCTTTCCTCTTTTTTTCTTTTTGTCTGTAGGTCTTTTAGTTTTGTATTAACTTTTATATATATAAGCTTTAATAAAAATATTATGAAAAAAAAAGAAGCATGAATGAAGGAAAACTTGAAATTATTGCAACAGAAATAAAGCATACTAAACTGGATGTTTCAGGAATAAATGAATTTAGATGGACCAGAAAGGGCCAATTTAAATTATTTAATTTAATTTAGATGGTTACATGATAAGTTATTTAAGGCACAAGTATATACAAAAAATGAGCAATGATACTCAAAAGGAAAGCTATCACATGCTCAGCATCAATGTTACTCAAATGTATGTACTGACTTTGATGCAATACTCTCTATGGAAAATTGCAAGAGGACCTAAATATAACTTCAAGAAAAGATGTGGCCCTGCTAATGGAATGCAGATATTGTAGAAATGGAAATACCTGGAATCATAGGAAGAATTGGACTGGATAAATGCAATAATGCAGGAGATAAGTTAACAGAGTTTTAAGAAAAGAATTCTTTGTTTATTGACAACCCCTAATATAAATGCAGACTCTGTACTGGATGTCACTAAATATGCAGCTTCAGAATCAAACTATGTCATACGAAATTGAATATGAGATGCAATCTGGTCAGCCAAAATGTTTCCGTTTGTAGACCATAAATTATAAATGTCAAATATACAAGTTTAATTAAAGCAAGTATTTGTCCCAAAAAGATTTGACTTGAAGGACATACAGTCCAAAAATAAGAATAAATATAAAGACAGAATCAGTATGCTTTCCTTATGCATAAGAGAAACTAAGGAGTTACAGAATAGACATGTCCAACAGCCACAACAGTGTCCAACAGTAAAGCACCAGACACAGATAAAATACCTCATTAACTACTTAATTTGTTGAGGGAACATCATCTGTATGTTTATATTGCTCTAAGTTACTCTTTTAAATTTTTCTAATAATACAAAATGTAATACAACATTGTATTCTTACATTGTAGGTATTTACATATTTTGTAATAATGATGATTATTATTTATTAAACATTTACGCCACCCAACTCAACAACTCTGGGCAGCTTACAACAATCAAAGAAATTACAATAAAATCAATTTTAAAAATAAAGATAAAAGATGGCAGGCACGATGAAGCAAGGGGTCTCACTCTCCCTCACCAAAGGCTTGGGTGAAGAGCCAGGTCTTCACAGCTCTTCTAAACGATAGCAGAGTGGGGGCCATCCAGATCTTGGGCAGGGGAACCTTGTTCTACAGGGCAGGTGTTGTTACAGAGAAGGTGTGCTTCCAGGGTCCTGAGAGATGACATTATACAGTCCAAGCAACTTGGAACACGCCAACCCTGCCGGATCAAATCAGCTGGGCAGAAGGTATGGAAGACAGGCAGTTCCTCAAATAACTAGGCCCTATGCCATGTAGGGCTTTATAGGTAATAACTGGTGCCTTGAATCGCACCTGGAAGCAAACCAGCAACCACTACAGCTTGCAAAGCAGAGGTGTTACATGAGCATACCGAGATATGCCCATCACTGCTCATACTGTAGCATTCTGGACCAGCTGAAGCTTCTGGGTAGTCTTCAAGGGCAGCCCCAGGTAGAGCATATTGCAGTAGTCAAGCCACGGGGTGACTAGAGCATGAGTGACTGCTTGAAGGGTTCCCCAATCTAGGAAAGGGCGCAACTTGTGGAGTTGTACAAAGGCCTTCCTGGCCACAACTGACACCTGCTCTGCTCTTTAAGCAGGAAGTGCGAGTCCAGGAAGACCCCAAAATTGCATACCAACCTTCAAAGGAGAAGTGCTACCCCATCTAAGACCAAAGATGGAATAACACCAGATCTGAGTGGCCCAAACACCCATAGCACTCAGTTTTGGTAAAATTGAGTTGGAGGTGGTTCCTCCCCATCCAAACCCACACAGCCTCTGGGCACTGGGACAGAACCTTGACAGATATTTAAAACAGTACCTCAAAATATAGAAAAACAATTTCTGGTATCAGAGATTCAGTGACCAGTTCAGCAATAGACCATAGCTGAAATTAATGCTATCAAGTAAACACACAAAAGTTAGAAGTTACACAAAAATAATGAATCACTTATCATTAAGCAAACCTCAAATATTGATGCTCCTGTGAAACGACTCAGAGCAGCAAACTCTAAGATCAAAGTACCAGCACAAGCTGTACAAGTGTCAGTCTCTGTTCCTGTCCGGGCTTCTGGACTTCTTAGACCAAATTTTAAATTAATCTAAAAGAAAAAAAAAGTACTGAAATATTTTACTGTGGTGATGATATTTCTTAAGAACTTAGGGAAATAAAGTAGATTGGTTGTTTCAAACAAAACACAATAAATAGAAAATAAGTTTGTATAGTATTACGGAAAAGCTGGAAAAATTAAGTAAGTTAAAAATTAAGTTACAAGCAAGAACATACAGCACCATAAAAGCAAGCAGTATTCAAGAGCATTTGAGTATGGCAAATTTATGCAAACTGACTTAATATATGGGTTTAAATTCCAATGCTAAACTCCCTGGTGCTTTGACTTTAAATGAAGTTGTCTCTGAGTATAGCACCTGCTATGGAACGAATAGTCCTTGTTTTCATAATCAAACGCAGATGGCTTTTTTAGTCCACGGCATTTGAAAATGTAATAAAGCACACAGATAAATATATAAATATATTCATAAACCAGGCTATTAGCTGAAGAGTTAAGACTCTAAGAGTTGTAAGAAATGGATGCCTTTAACCAATAATATCACTGATAACTCTCTCTCTGATTCAACATGTAGTTTTACCATACTAGAATAACAACATGTGGCATACTACCAGCTCACATTTTACTTACTCTTGGATATGGGAGACCACTTGTGGTGTTAAAAGCTGGCAAAAGTTTGTAGCCTAATTGTTTTGCCATGTGTAGAAGTTCTCCATTGTACCACTGCATGACTTCACCTTTCTCTTTCAGCATGATTGCTACTGAGTGCCCACCTAAAAGACCGCTAGATAAAATGAAACGGAGAATTCAGGAAGTTTATTAGCTCAGTGAATGCTGATCCAGAAGAGAACTGAAGATTGGGGAAGCATAGGAGAAGAGAAAGTCATTCTCTGAATTGCTTCCAGTCTCTAAGCAATATTTAGTAATTAGTTGTACCAGCCTTAAGCATAATGCAAGTGCTGAGAAACTGAAAATAGTTTGTAGAATTTTTAAATATCCTTTACTTCTAAAGAAGTGTGTATAAGTGAAGAGGTGTAAACCCTTCTGATAATAATGCAGAAAACCCACAGTTTACAAACAAGAATAGGTTTACAAACTATGAATTCTATTATGCTTAAAAAGAAATAAGTGTATTTAACTTCAGACCACAAAATGTATACAGGTCATCATTTGGCAGATTTACAAATCTGATGCCTTTTTCCCAGTATAAAACTTACCCAAGTACTCTGATGTTCGTTTCAAACACTGATACCACAATGTCATTGTCTAAATTAACATCTCTAATTACTTTTTTAACAGCATCTTCAAACTCTTTGGTTTTATTTAATACCTGCAAAACAAGAGTAAACAATCTGATTCCCTCTTAAGAAGCTATTTTTTTAAAGTAGTAACTAAAAGTTTCATTTAATTAAAAAATAAAGAATATCAGATTCTGTCATCTTAGGTCCCATTTCAGAGACAAAGCTCTGAATGGATGTTTAGTTTCCCTTCTCCTAAGAAAGGGTGAAGGAGATATGGCTGAGCAGTGCACACTGGATAAATATGGAACCTCATTATATGCAAGCAATCTGTAATTCAACTGAAGTAACATTTCTGGATTCTCCATAAGCAAGCTAATAGCAAAAAAAAAAAAAAATCTACCATACTAAAGTGAATATATAGTGAGAGAGAGAGTCAATATGGTGTAGTGGTAAAGGTGCTGGTCTAGGAGCAGGGAGAGCCAGGTGCTAGTTCACCTTCAGCCACAGAGGCTCACAGGGTGACTTTGGGTTAGTCACTCTCTCAGCCCAACCTATGTACTTCACAGGGTTGTTGCTGTGAGGAAAATAGGAGGAGGGAGCATGTGTGCCACCTTATATCCCTAATCCATTTTGTAGAGGAGGGTTATAATTTAAATAAATAAAGTATTTTGTTAAGGACAATTATTAAATTCTATTTAATATTGTAAAACTGGAACCTCAAATCTAAATACATGATAGAAGTTAAACCTACCACAAGAGTGTCCAAAGTATCAATTAGTGTCAGCGAAAACCTGAGTAGGAAAGGGGAAGAGATTAAAAAATATGATTTTATCAGATGCAATAAATAATTTATTATTAAATGTTTATTTATTATTAAACAAAATAGTATGCTAATGTGAAAGAAGCTGTGAGCCTTTGCAGAAGCCTATCTGTTCAGGCCCGATTACTTCATTTGTATACATCCAATCTAGTAGACGGCGTTCAAGATGTTTAGTGTAAAGCTTGCCTAAAATAGATAAAAGACTGATTGGACGAAAATTACCGGGCTGGTCAAACCCACCTTATTTGTAAATTGGAATTATTATTGAATTGAGCCAAGTATTCAGAATTTTGCCATAATGATCAATGAGGGTAAATAAGGAAGCCAACGGCTGGGCCACCAATCAACATGGTTTTTAAGTAGTTCAGCTGGGAGCCCGTCCGGGCCAGGTGATTTTCCCAATTTTAGATCAACAATTAATTCAATGATTTCATCTGTGCTCACCGGAGGCCACGGTGGTAAATCTAAGGCAGTGGAATCATCTTCCTCATTGTAGGGAGCTACAGGGGCATCATACAATGTTGAGAAGTGTGCCACCCATTGCTGAGATGTAATAGCAGGGGTGGCAAAAGAGGAGTTATCACTGGAATTGCTCGAAGTAAGTTTCCAGAAAGGTTTACTATCCTTACATTTGATAGCCCTATACAATTGGTCCCATTTACCCTGAAAAAAAAATTTTTTTTTTCTTAATGATAAGGTCTTGGAAGGTTTCCTTATGTTTTAAGAATTCATTATATTTACTAAAGTCCCCAGCCTGGCGTAATTCTTTAAATATGCATCTCAATTCCTTTTTCCGGATATGGCATTCCAGATCAAACCAAGTGGAAGATTTTGAGACAGCTACCTCAGCAGGTTTAGCTTTTAGCCTACATTTGCTAATTAAGCAAGAGAAGATAGAAAGAGCATCTTCAACTGAAGTTGAGTTAGTTAAATCCACTCGCAAGCTGATCATTGGTTCAGTTCCAAGTAAAACATGGAAATCCTTTTCTAAAGCTACAGACCATCTAATTCTTTTAAAGATATTATCGGAGGCATGACTGTCATAAGGCGATATGCGTGCAAGGTTTGATGAGTTACATTTTAAAACTATAGTCAAAGGCAGATGGTCACTTTCGATGCGAGATTCGATAGTAAGGTAGGAAATATTGGGCAATAGGCTATACGTGCAGAGCATATAATCTATAACACTTTGACCCCTTGTGGAGCTAAAAGTACACCCCTTTGAGTCGGGGAAGCAGCTTAAGCCATTCAGGATTATCATATTGTGCATTATGCAAAGGTCTAACATCTTCCTCCCTGCGGTATTAAAAGCTGCATCACTAGATGAGCGGGGTAAGCAGAGAATGGGCGGTAAAAGCTCTTCATCATCAAAGCCTAACTTTGAAGACCAATCATAGACACTATTTCCAATTCTAGCGTTAAAATCACCAGCCATAAATAGTTGATCTGCAGGAAACTTTTTGGTTAAGAACAAAATGTAGTTAAAAAGCTTGTCCCAATTGGCAATATAGTCACCACCTTCTGCAGCCTGGGGTAGATAAACATTAACAATAATAAGATTTATAGACGGTAATACCAACCTAAGTGCTTGAGCTATAGGGGGACATGAATCTAACAATAAAATCTGTGCATCAAGATTAGCATTCACTAAAATTGCTAATCCAGCCCTGTGACGGCCCTTGCTAAAAAGTTTATAGGCTGGAAGAATAAAATTTCTAAAACCATTTAAATTAAAAAGGGTTGCTGACCAAGTTTCCTGCAAAAGAAGACAATCAAAAGAGGTTAAAAAATTTATAAAATCCATGTCATACATTTTGTTTCTCCACCCCGCTATATTCCAAGAGACCAAGCTTAAGGAACCAGGGGGAATATAAGTACTTAGTCAGTCCAGCTCAGTTATGTAATTCAGAGAATTAGAAGGATCATCGAATATGCAACCATTTTGGGGAATGGACTTTGAGGCACAGTATACGGCTTCCGTGGTTGTAAAGCTTGAGTCAGTCAATAGCTCCTGGGGGTTAGGAGTAGTCAGGCTGGTCTTTAAGCCTTTAGGGATCGTTAGGGTAGGCTTCGCATAAGGACTCAGTGAAGAAAGGGTCATAGACTCTTTGTTGTTCCCTGCAGAGCGGGGAACCTCATCATCACTTATGTTTTGTAGTCTGTTTTTTATTAAGTCTAATCTTTCTAAAATCATTTGTTGGTCCGGAGTGGGTAGGGTTCCAAAAGAACAAAGAAGATCTTCTTCAATTGAGTTTTCCAAAATATTGTAGAGTGTGCTGTTCTGAGATTGAGTCCACTGTTCACCGATGGGTTCTAAGGGCTGTTGGGATTCTTTTGCAGGCCTATCTATCGTATCATTCACTGCCAGCTGAGGGAGCGTTGGCTCCCGCTGCTCTAATTGGGGTTCTTCATTGGCTGGCTTAATCGTTGGCCTCTTAGGGAATAGGGCTTTGAAAAATAAGTTGGAAAAATAAATTTCAGGCTAAATCCCATCTTCATGTGCTTCTCCGCATTAGACCTCAATTGATTGATTTGGAATCAGTGGGACTCCTTAATCAGACTCCATGGGCACAAAGAATCATGCTAGTATTCCAGTCTGTTAGACTGCCCTTATTAATCCAAAAACATCAAAAGCACCTTTGGACAAAAGGGACTTTTTCAGCTGTGAGCCAAGAAAACTAATCTAAGGATTTGATGCATGAAGTCAGCACTTTCTAGCTTTCATAGCTATTCAAAATGCTATTTGAAACTCTTAATATTTATTTGCAATTTTTCAAGGCCACACCATGAACCTGCAAATTTTCTTGCTTTTGTGCAAAATTCCAGTTTTGAGTATACACCATTTAGGTATGACTAAATATGCAAGTCAATACAGAGCTTACTGTCCATTAACTAACAACAAAAGTAAGTATGTCAAAAGAAATAACTAATTCTTATTCCACCCAGCTATCAGCCAGTTTTTTTATTCTGTAAAGAAACAGGAAGTGACAATTAAAAAATTAAAGTTATGAAGTATAAGTTATACAAAAGAGACTTTTTCCAGCATACAAAATATTCTCAACATAAACCAAGGTTCTACATATATAAATGCTTTTCAAATAAATGTTTATATAATACTTCCACAGAAAAGGGTGCAATATACCACAAGAGTAAGAACAGTTGTGAGTAGGTGCTTGAGCCTAATGTGTGAAGGCTCATTTGTTAGGATTGTTTTTATTTAAAAACTATACATTAAAGTGCAAATATATGTATATTATATGCTAAAATATACAAAAGTATTAATACTGAGTACTATAATAAATGAACATATTTCAACATTAAAACATTCATATGACAGTATGACAAAATATTAATTTTATTTCTTGAAAAGCATCAAATCCAACAGAGCATGAAGTTGAACAATACTGGTACTTTGTTTCAAACTTTATTATGGTACAGGTAGTCCTTGGTTAATGACCACCTGTTCACCGACCGTTGGAAGTTATGACAGTGATGAATGAGTGGTACTTACAAATGGTCCTCAAAGTTCCAGCTCTCCCAGCACCCCAAATGGTCACGTGATCGTGATCCAAGTGCTTTGCAACCAGCTCGCACTTACGATTGCAGCATCCCGTGGTCACGTGATCACCATTTGTGACCTTCCTGCCAGCTTCCCATAAGCAGTCAATGGGAAAGCCGGCAGAATAGGTTGCAAGTTGCTCCTGTAAGTTGCTCCCACTCCCACCGCTTTTTCTCCCAAGGAGCCTAGCTACAGAGTACAAGATCCCAGGGATCTCATAGTCTGTAGTGTGCACCTACAGCATCCCCCCATGCTCCACATCATCCGGCTGCACTGGTAGGATGCCAGGGCAGCCACCAGCGCTTCCTCCCATGCCCAGCATACCACTGGCACTCCCTCCCACACCTGGCAGTAGCCACCTTGGCCATAGTCATGCAGTGCTGTGGCAGCCACCAATGCACCCTCCTACACCTGGCAGCAGCCACCCCCAGCCCCACCATGTTCACCCAGCACTGTAGCAGCCACTTACCCGCTGCTGGCCTGCTTGTGAGCTGCCCAGGACTAGCAACTTCCTGCCAGCTTCCCCACTTTGCTTGTTGAAAGCCGGCAGGAAGTTGCGAGGAGATCCTCACTTAATGACCTGAGACCCTTGCTTATCAACAGCAATGGGAACTGCGGTGACATCGCGCTTTACAACCCCATCACTTAGTGATAGAAATTCCAGTCCCAATTACCATTGTTAAGCAAGTACTATCTGTACAGTGGTTAAAATGATAGACAAATGGTTCAAGACCAACTGAGTAAAAAAAAAAAAAAAATTATCATAAGATGATTCTGGACAACTTTAGTACATGTTCAGCCCTTCCTTTTTCAGGAACTTTGTTGAAAAAGTGGTCCAGTTGCAGATTATTTGGGACCTTTCCAGCTGGGTTCAGGCCTGGACATAGTACAGAGATGACAGTAGTAATAATGAAGCAGTAAACAATACCCTAATCAAGGAACTACCAGGAGAAGAAAAAATAAAAATAAACCACCACCACCCTCCACCAACACTGGCAGGGCAAGCCACTGTATATAAACAGAGAGAAAACCCCATTCCATTCTAGCACTGAAGATGTTACCTAGCTGGGTAACAAAACATTTGCAAGAAAACAACCAAGCTCAGAGAACTCCAAGGACTCCACAGTTCAACCCCGAGCTACATATATTGTCTTCTATTGGTGACACTGATCATGCTTGTGGTTGACCTCTGGTAGAACTGAATGGAGGTGATGTGACCATCCTGGCTCCTTTTGATCTCTCAGTGGCTTTTAATACATTTATCTATCTATCTATATAGCCACCCATCTCACACAAAGTGATTCTAATACATCATGGATCATGATATTGTTCTGGGCTAGCTACAGGAATAGGAGTGAGAAATATGGTGTTATGATGGTTCTCCTTCTTTCTTCTGGATCAGTTCCAGCTGTGTTGATTGGAACACTTCCGACCTTTAACAGTGGGATGCTTGATACTCACACCTCTCCTGTTTAATATGTACAGGTAGTCTTCAACTTACGACACCAATTGGGACCGGAATTTCTGTTGCTAAGCGATGCAGCCGTAAAGTTCAACCACATCACTTCGCAACAACAATCCCTGCAGTCCTGATTGCTGTTGTTAATCGAATCCCATTGTTGTTAGATGAGGCAACTTCCTGCCAGCTTCCCACAACCAAATCAGTGGGGAAGCCGGCAGGAAGTTGCAAGTCCCTCATTCGCAAGCAGGCCAGGAGGCAGGTAAGTGGCTGCTGCCAGGTGGGGGAGGATGCGAGGGGGTGCGTGAAGGTGCGAGGGAAGCACAGGGAGGATCAGGGAGGGTGTGAGGGGGTGCGTGGGAGGTGCGGCAAGGCTTGGGAAGATTGCACGGGGGTGTGAGGGAGGCACGGTGAGGCTCAGGGAGGGTGCGCAGAGGTATGTGAGTGACTGATGCAAGTGCAGAGGGGCAGGGGGAGGGTGCACAGGTGGGGGGACTTATCCCAGTGACTTGCATCACATGATCGCAGGCCACTGCAATTGGTTGTTAAGTGTGAGCCAGCTGCCACACACCCAGATCATAATCACGTGACCATGGAGGTGCCAGGACGGCCAGAACTCTGAGGACCAGTTGTAAGGACCATTTGTTCAGCGCCATTGTTACTTCGAACAGTCACTGAACTAATGATTGTAAGTCAAGAACTACCTGTACAGAAATTGCTGGATGAGGTCACCTGCCAACACAGGGCCCAATGCCATCAGTATGCTGATGATACCTAGTGGTGTATCCAGGCACTGGACTGACCAGGTGATGCTGTCACGGTCATGTCCCAATGCCCGGAGGCTGTGAAGATTTAAATGGGAAGGAACAGCCTTAAACTCAATCCTGACAAGACAGAGTAACTACAGATTTTCAGTTCTCCTGGTATAAGATATTTTCCATCTTCAGTTCTAGACAGGGTTGCACTTCTCCAAACAGAACTCACATGCAATTTGGGGGTTCCTGTGTATCCTCAGATTCTGATCAAGGAACAGGTGGCAGCTGTGGTCAAGAAGGCCTTTGCCAAGACTGTAGCCTTAACTGGACTGGGATTCCCTTCTCACAGGCTGCCCTTGAAGGTCGCTCATAACTATAAGTGGTCCAGAATGCAACCCCAGAGACAATTATGAATGTGCTTTGGTACACCCATGTGATACCTCTGTGGTGCAAGCTGCAGTAGTTACCAGTGAGCTTCCAGTTTCAGTTCAAAGTGCTGATTGTGGTCTATAAAACCCTTCGTGGCATAGGGCCAGATTGCTTGAGGGACCATCTTTCTCCCATTGCTTCTGCCAGCCCTGTAAGATCTGGCAGAGTGGGCATGCTCCAGGTCCCATACTAGAAAGAATATAATTGATGGGTGCCAAGAACCATGCCTTCTCTGTCAAGGAGCTGGCCCTCTAAAATGGTATCCCACTCAGGATTGGTGTTGCCCCAACCTTTTAATTGAACCTTAAAGCCCTGGCTCCTTCTCCAAACCCTGGAATAAGGAGTGGTTTTCTTTAATTGTCTTGTATTATCAGGCCTAGTGGTGGGTAGGTTAGTTTTTATTAGTTTTATCAGGTCATGCCATCTTATTGGGTTTTTTATTTGTTGTTGTTTTTTGTAACCCACCCTGTTGGGTAGCTCTATAACTTTGGTTAAATAAGAAAAAAATTGCCTTGAACCCTCCTGGGTGAAGATGGGATATAAATATAATAAATAAATGTATTAATCAGTTTCTCTAGATTGAATCAATATAGTTAACTGTCCCATGAACAGCTAATCTGACTTTTTCCCTTTAAAAGTAGCAACCCATTTCTTTATCCTCTAGGGACAATGAGGTACATAGCATAAAACAAAATTACACAAAGATTTTATGACAAATTATAAGGGTAGGTGGAGGGTTATAGAATCCATGATATCAGCAGAATATAAGGGAATAACTATACACTTACTGTAGGCCGAAAGGCAGTAAATTTGTGAACTCACTCATACTTGTGTTATTCATTTGTAAATTAACACACACACATACACACCCCTTTCAAGATGCTTACAGGTGTTTTGTACTTATTACAAATAATTATGCCCAGAAGCTTTTGTACGACTGGACTAAGCTTAATGTGACTTTAATATTTTGCGAATAATATTTTGCAAAGAGCAGCTGAGAGGGAGTACAAGCACCCTGGGATCACTTGAAATGAAATACTGTTTATTTGGTCAATGACAAGCGAAAATAAAAATAAAAAAATACAACACCAAAGTAAAATCAAATAGATGAGATAAAATACTAGCATAACAAAGATAAAATAACATAAAAATGTGGCACGCACTACTATAATGATGTATTCATTATCTGTGCAAATGTAAATCTAAAATATTACAATCTGTGAAGTAAAATATATATAAGCTAAAAACAAGAGAGCTAATATGTGTTAAACCTAAAGTGATAAATAAAACAGAAGTGATTATTTCTGTAATCAGTTCTGCCTTATTTTCATCGTGGCAACACAGAATTTGGCCACTGCACAAGTGATAAATGGTTTCCAATCTTCTAAAAGGTGGTTCATAGAAATTGTCTGGCCTTCCTGGAAATTTACATATTAGGGGCAGAATATAAGCAGACCTGATATCCCCATAGAATTTACAGTGTAATAATATATGTGAACTGGTTTTGATCTCCTTGTTGCCACATAGGCAGGTACGCTCAGTTAATGGGGTTTTGGAGTGTCTGTCTTGCAGCAGTATGGATGGTAAGAATGTTATACTTGGCTTTGAAAAATGCTATCCTTAGTTTGGGGAAAGTTAGATTTTGTAAATATCTTGCTGGTTCCCAAGTGCCCTTATTTATCCAATTTCTGCCATGTTGGGGCAGCCTATTAACTTCAGTCTGAAACTCCATATCCCTTATTCTTTGGGTGAGCAGTTGTTTGGCTTCGTCATATCCTAAAGAAATTAGGAATGATACAGAAAACCCATGTAATGCCAACTTCTGCTCTACAGCCTGTTTCCAGGGAGAAGGAAAATTGTCTATTATAACTAAAGGGGTCAGTCCAACTAAGAAGAATTGGATTTTTAGCCAGTAGTTTATCATCATCCCCCAAGCCCTTACCTAGATAGCAGGGATTCCTGCCTCAAGCCTTAACCAGGCATTTGCTGTTCCACTGGGTGCAGTGAGGATTGATCTCAAAATGTTTGTTCGCACTGTTTCCAGTGCATCCTTCTTCACATAAATCCCTACTTGTGCATCATAAAGGATTTGGGTCAGTGGTTTGGCCTCAAAAAGTTTTAACAGTGCAGGGATTGTCCTCCACTTGTAGAAGCGCTTAACAGCACTTGTAGACCTAAGAGCTAGCTATACAACGTGATTCTGATGCACGTTCCAAGTGCCTTTAGAGTAGAAAGCCACCTCAACGTTATTTAAATGCAGTAACCTGCTCTAATTTGTACAGTACCCTTCTACTCTCCAGGATTGTTGGGTGGCTCTCTTAGCAAAGATCAGAATTTTAGTTTTTTCAAAATTAAGAACCAAGTGATTTTGTCTGGAGGGCCAAAATATTGCTGCAATTACTCTCTTCAACCCTATAGGGGTTTGTGAAATTATGGGATCACTTGAATGTTGAGTCAAAACTGTTTCCTTCTAGGTTATGATCCTAGAAGAGATATACTTTTTGAAGACACAATTTTTATCAGAACTATGGCACAGAAAGTTAAACTCACTTTATAGTCTTGCAAAACCTTGAATGTACGAAATTTTCCCCTTAACTTTTTACTCTCATATTCAGAGCTTAGTACTCATAATATGAACAGCCTTTTCAGTAAATGCCTCTCTGTCAGTGTCAATGTGATTATTACTGCATATTTTAAATTAAGATGCTATTTATCTTACTTGATTTTACTGCTTTATGTTACTTAAACACTATAATCTGCTACAAGATTCTCCAGATACTACACAGGTGAAAAATATTTTAAACAAATATAATAGTATTCATGTATCATGCAATTATTAGTCTGATTTTGTTTTTCTTCATTTTCGTATATATTCCTGTTCTTTTTATGGTTATTCATTCAGAATTTAAATTCAGTTTTATGTGGTTTGTAATAATGGATCAACAGCATCACATTTAAACTAAATACTGATGCTTCAAATAAGTATAATTATTTCAAAATACTAACTTTCCCAAGGCATCATCCACATCCCCACGACTTGGTTCTTGACCCCGAACTCTTCCACGGCAAGTTAAAGGCATGAGCTCATCAGCTGGGTAAGCATGTTCCTGTCAGGAAAAAAAAGGAAATAAAAAACAAAACAAAATAATAAACAAATTAGGTTGAAATGCATGGTACAACAGCAATTAGATCAAGTTTCAACATCTACTCTTACAAAAGCAGGAAATAAAAGGGAACACAATTTCTATATTCGTGGGAGTATGCTTTTACAAAAGATAAATAATGCAGAAAGCTCCAAATGGTACACAATTTTCTTACACAGGACTAAATTAACATTTTTCATGAACTGCAATAATACTTCTCCCCACAAAAATACATACACGCATTCAGTTAGTACCATAGGAAAGAAACAGTTTGCAAGACAAAAGCTATAATTACTACAATGGTTTTCTCAATGGTAGAAAGTAGGGGGGATTTTTAATTTGTTTTATGGTTCTGGGCTGGGTCCTTATTTATTCAGTGTACAGTCTGGAACAATATTTTGTGGCTCAACATGGTTCAGAAATTATTTTTGTTGCATTCTGCTTAGCCTTGTACCTGCCATTATTCAGAAAAAGGTGCATTACAAACCTAACCAGCTAATTGCCTAATTCCTTATTTCATAGAATACGATCTTTATTAAACACTGAAAAAAATGTATATATAAGCACTTATTTGCTCCTCCCAAATTAGCTGAAACAAGAAGTCCAACCTAACATCCTCAAAAACCTCCTCAAAGCTTTTCAACACTGTAAGTTGCTTTTTGTAACTTTCAAGAGTCAAAATGTAAATAGCTACAGTGGGGCAAAAAAGTATTTAGTCAGCCACCAATTGTGCAAGTTCTCCCACTTAAAAAGATGAGAGAGGCCTGTAAGTTTCATCATAGGTATACCTCAACTATGAGAGACAAAATGAGAAAAAAAATCCAGAAAATCACATTGTCTGATTTTTAAAGAATTTATTTGCAAATCATGGTGGAAAATAAGTATTTGGTCACCTACAAACAAGCAAGATGTCTGGTTCTCACAGACCTGTAACTACTTCTTTAAGAGGCTCCTCTGTCCTCCACTCATTACCTGTAGTAATGGCACCTGTTTGACCTTGTTATCAGTATAAAAGACACCTGTCCACAGCCTCAAACAGTCACACTCCAAACTCCACTATGGCCAAGACCAAAGAGCTGTTGAAGGACACCAGAAACAAAATTGTAGACCTGCACCAGGCTGGGAAGACTGAATCTGCAATAGGCAAGCAGCTTGTTGTGAAGAAATCAACTGTGGGAGCAATAATTAGAAAATGGAAGACATACAAGACCACTGATAATCTCCCTTGATCTGGGGCTCCATGCAAGATCTCACCCCATGGGGTCAAAATGATCACAAGAACAGTGAGCAAAAATCCCAGAAGCACATGGGGGGACCTAATGAATGACCTGCAGAGAGCTGGGACCAAAGTAACAAAGGCTACCATCAGTAACACACTACGCTGCCAGGGACTCAAATCCTGCAGTGCCAGATGTGTCCCCCTGCTTAAGCCAGTACATGTCTGGGCCCGTCTGAAGTTTGCTAGAGAGCATTTGGATGATCCAGAAGAGGATTGGGAGAATGTCATATGGTCAGATGAAACCAAAGTAGAATGTTTTGGTCTAAACTCAACTTGCCATGTTTGGAGGAGAGAGAATGCTGAGTTGCATCCAAAGAACACCATATCTACTGTGAAGCATGGGGGTGGAAACATCATGCTTTGGGGCTGTTTTTCTGCAAAGGGACCAGGATGACTGATCTGTGTAAAGGAAAGAATGAATGGGGCCATGTATCGTGAGATTTTGAGTGAACACCTCCTTCCATCAGCAAGGGCATTGAAGATGAAACGTGGCTGGGTCTTTCAGCATGACAATGATCCCAACACACCGCCCGGGCAACGAAGGAGTGGCTTCGTAAGAAGCATTTCAAGGTCCTGGAGTGGCATAGCCAGTCTCCAGATCTCAACCCCATGGAAAACCTGTGGAGGGAGTTGAAAGTCCGTGTTGCCCAGCGACAGCCCCAAAATATCACTGCTCTAGAGGAGATGTGCATGGAGGAATGGGCCAAAATACCAGCAACAGTGTGAAGCAACACCTTGTGTTGCAACAGCAACACCTTGTGAAGACTTACAGAAAACGTTTGACCTCTGTCATTGCCAACAAAGGATATATAACAAAGTATTGAGATGAACTTTTGATATTGACCAAATACTTATTTTCCACCATGATTTGCAAATAAATTCTTTAAAAATCAGACAATGTGATTTTCTGGATTTTTTCCCCCATTTTGTCTCTCATAGTTGAGGTATACCTATGATGAAAATTACAGGCCTCTCTCATCTTTTTAAGTGGGAGAACTTGCACAATTGGTGGCTGACTAAATACTTTTTTGCCCCACTGTACATACTGGTGGAGCACTAACTTTTGCATCTGCAAGAATTACTTTTAAAGGTCTCTTATTAAGTACATCTCAAGTTGCTAAATTCATGGCTCAATGCAGCATTATTGCATATACATAGGAATTCTTTGTCAGCAATTTGTTCTGAATTAATTCAAAAAATTTAAAGAGCAAATTAATACAACTCAGGAACGTAAATAAAATATGCACGATGGCTTTGCCACTTAGAACTGGTTATGGCTGAAAGTCTCTTATGCACTTTTCATTTGAAGACAATTGGGAAGACATTCTTGCAATCTGAATAGCTGGATCACTGTCTCTTCTGCTTCCATCCTCAGAAAAGCATAGCATAATACTTAATCAGATTGAATCATCCCTTTGGAATTAGAAAGGAATTAGATTCAA
This sequence comes from Python bivittatus, assembly GCF_059951505.1. Taxonomy (NCBI): domain Eukaryota; kingdom Metazoa; phylum Chordata; class Lepidosauria; order Squamata; family Pythonidae; genus Python; species Python bivittatus. Next base: position 9,567,741 of record NW_028277098.1, read on the forward strand.
GATAATGCATTTAAAAACATCAATACATTGACAAGTATATTTAGTGGTCAGCACAGTTTTTCCAAACCAAGGTCTTTAACATGTATGTATGTTCCTAACAGGACTGTGCAAAATATTTAAAATCTGAAGCATTTTGAATTTGAAACACTTCACTTCAAGTTCAAAAACTGCTTGATATAGGTTGTGCTAACCATTTCAAAAATATCCAGTCTGAAGCATGAATTTTGAGCTTGAGATAGGGCAAGTTTGAGTTCAGAACATTTCCAGAATGGCCAAAACAGATTCAGTAAGGATTGAAACCTTTTAAACTCAGAACAAAGTGTCTGTAACTCAAAATATTTCAGAATTAAAATATTTTGCACACCACTGGCTCTTAATAGAAATACACTATACAAAGGATATCCATTTGGCAGAATTTCATTTCCAAATCAGGATTCACACTTTGTCTTCAGAAAAAGTGCTAACGGATAGTTTTTCATCTTTGCATATGTATGTTTGGGTATGTATACAAACCATCTTGTCTCCATTTTTGCTGTATGTACATACATATACATATAAAATCAAATAACTTATTACTTTAACTATTCCAAAATATCGAAAAGCATTCTCCAGGATACATCTTAATGATCACCATTTGCTTTGTTAGATGGTAAATTTAGTAATAACCTTTCTAAGAAATACATTTAATCTTGTGGCATATTGAAAGATCACATTCTCATATTTATAAAGATGACGATTCAGCTCTGTTACTAGCTCTAAAGATAATTTTTTTTTTTTTTTTACCTTTACTCTCTTATTATTTGCAAGGTTGCTAGGTTCTATTGCTAGCTAATACTGATGGAGAAGGACAGAAATGACAATAACATAAGGATTCTACATTCCTTTGAAATGTCAGAAGCCTCAAGGTAAGAAGTTGCACTAGATGTTGCTTAAAATTTTGCAAAGTATACAGGATTGCAGATTTGTCAACGAATTATCTGGTAGAGGAGTGTCACACTAGGCTTTTACAAGGTAAGGGCAAGAGGAGGTAGGGCAAGTCATCAGGTGGCTTGTATGGTTTCTAATTCCTATCTAAGCAGCTCTCTCCTTACCACTAAGAACAACAACAAAACTGAAGGAGCAGAGTTTATAACTATGAGCACTGTGTAATTCTTTACAAAACTCTGTGAAAAGAGCTACTTTTCATTGAACAAATGTATGATATTGTATAAAGCAAGACTTAATGAATGTTCCCTTTTTAAATGTAGAAAACCACATTTTCAACTAACTTAAAAAAATAATAAAGTCTATATTTCTAGCATAGAATTTTGCTATCATTGTCAGAAAAAGTTTAAATCCTTTACCTTGCTTGCCAAGTTCAATAAGCTCACAAATTCCATTTGCTTAAGGCTCTAGGACACATGCTAAATAAATATCCTTTTGACATAAAAGCTTCCAGGATGTGCCAAGTTATACTTCCTTATAATCCAAACAATTCATGCTACAAATATAGAAAAGAAGGGAAATTCTTTGCCACCTTACAAATGGTCTTACAATAGATGGCTGGTGTGGGTCTTCCAGGCTGTGTGGCCGTGTTCTGGAAGTTTTGTTTCCTAACGTTTCGCCAGCATCTGTGACCGGCATCTTCAGAGAGCAGGAGCACAGACAGGAGCAGTTCTCTGAAGATGCCAGTCACAGATGCTGGCGAAACGTTAGGAAACAAAACTTCCAGAACACGGCCACACAGCCCAGAAGACCCATACCAGCTATCGTATTCCGGCCGTGAAAGCCTACAGTCTTACAATTAAGGGGAAAAAAACCCCTTTTCACAACACAATACAAATGAAGGACAATATCTTAGGTTTAGATTCACCACATAAAATATATACAATTTTATATTTTATTTGCAGGTCCATGTACCATACTTATGAATACATAAAAGTGCTGGTTTTGTCCTATGAAATACACATAACAGATTAAAAACCAAGAAAATAGTGAGTCCCAGTTGATTATTTTACAGGTTGAAATTAGTATCACATTCATAAATAGTTTCAGTGTTATTCTTTGCAAGAAATTCATGTTATTTGCATTAAAATTCTTAATAAAAATATTTATCTTGAAATTATGTAAGTCATTCATCTCAGCTAATTGTGATATAATATAAATAATGATTTGCCAAGCAACCTGTGGATCTGTGACTAGTGAGATTTTATCAAAACACTTCTTGGCTTTTGTTTTGGATCTTAAACACCTAAGCTATACCTAAATTGTATTATAGCTTAAGCATTTTTGTTGGGTTGGTAAGTATGAAATTGGATCACTCTAATTCAGTTAGCACCTGTATAAAACGACACATATCTTTATCTTAATAGTTTCTAGGTAACAAATTATAGGATTTCTAGCATGTCAAAGAATCTACCATTTTTATTTTGGTATTGATAGTAAACTGTATCTCATATTATATTTTTTAAGAGAGTTAATACAAAAAATGTCCAAGTACCTCTGAATAGCTCCACCTGATCTGAGCAGAATTGTTTCACTGGACTGGAGTCCCTGATCCTGGAGAGTTTTAGTCATGCTCATAATCTGCAACTCCCTCCCATATTACAGACCATGCTTTTCAATTCAGCAAAGTCAAGGACTGAGAAAAAGGAATCATGTTCTTTGGTTTAGGACAAAAAGCCAGTTTTAAATAGATTAAGTCTCAACATGTAGAGGGCCTAACAATTAGACAAGTGAGAGCTGCAGCGTAATTCACTGTAAATAATATATCATGCCAACCCATACATTAGCATGATCCATTCCAAACCCGTTTTTCAGCTGATGATCGCATGATTCAGCATATTACACCAACCCATAATCATGATCCCTTAATTGTATTTTAGTGCAAGAATGAGCAGCTGATAGCCTGCCGATCATTTATGGACCCCAAATTCCTTTTTGGAGACTTGCCACTGAATTTTGTTAGTCAAACTATTAAGCAATGGAAAATATGATCTCCCCCCCATTGTTTGGCAGGGAAAAAATATATTAGAAGGATGTATAAGCTTTTTCTTAGGCTTAATACACTAAGGAAAGAAACAAAAAACAAATTCCAAAAACATAATACCAGCATAAAACACATAGCTGTCTTGTCTACTACTGTCCTGCCCAACCTTGCATTAAACGAACTAAGCTACCTAAAAATACTAACTAAAAATACCAACTAACTAAAAATACTAGCAAGGTTCACCACGTATAGTTTATGTAAAAAAATATCTCAGAACATCAGCTTTAAAACAGTTATCTAATGTTAAAATAATGTAAACTTTGTACTTACCATGTAATTACTATAGGCATGATCAAACATTTCCAGTACTTGATTTCTGAAAAAGAGATAAAACCAGAATAATTTAATTGCTCAATTCTCCTCTGAGTGAAAGATTTACTGGCAATATTTTTTAATCTGCATAGACTTTCAAAACAGTTTGATGAACTTTTGGGAATTTTACAGTAAGATGCAACGAACAGTACAGCTGAGAGCTTATATAAAGCCAAAATCTACACACTATACCAATTTTATAAACATTTCCTTTTACAGTCCTAGGCTATTTAACCATTTATTATTTATTAATTATTATCTTACCAAGAGAGGAATGCTTGTTTATGAAATTATTTTTAAAAACACCTGGCTTTTTTTTTTTACTTAATAGGAATTCAAAGTGACTATATTTGAATGCCCTGGTCACCTCTGGGTTGGACTACTGTAATGCGCTTTACATGGGGCTACCCTTGAAGAGTATCCGGAAGCTACAGCTGGTGCAGAATGCAGCGGCGCGGACAGTTCTTAATGCCCCTAGGAGGGCACATATAACACCGTTGTTGCGCAAGCTGCATTGGTTACCGGTTTGTTTCCGGGTCCAATTCAAGGTGTTGGTTATCACCTTTAAAGCCCTTCATGGCACGGGACCAGGTTATCTGAGGAACCGCCTCGTCCCGGTCACTTCAGCCCGTCCCACTCGGTCCAGCAGAAGGGGCAGGTTGCAGACCCCACCGGTCAGGGAATTTCAATTGGTGGGGTCTAGGCAGAGAGCCTTTTCTGCTGTAGCGCCCGCCCTATGGAACATCCTGCCTCCTGAGGTCCGGTGTGCCCCCTCCCTCATGGCCTTCAGGAAAGGTATTAAATCCTGGCTTTGCCAGAAGGCCTGGGGGCCAGAGGGGGGCTCGCACCTGTGGAGATGGCTGGTGGGATGATGGGTTGTCCCCCCCCAGCATCTTACAGATTTTTATAGGGCCAAAATTAGAGGAGGTTTTTTACGGTATTTTAATATGTTTCTAAATTATTTATAGTTTTTAGCCATCTTGGAGAGAATTGTATTTCTTCGTTTTTATTGTGAGCCGCCCAGAGTCACCCGTGGAGGAGATGGGCGGCATACAAGCCAAATAAATAAATAAATAAATAAATAAATAAATAAATAAATAAAAATATTAATGTATATGCTGTCCAGTTCCAAAAAGAGAGATCCATGTATCTATTGTGCTTTCCAAGCAGTTAGCTTCAATGCTAATGTGATTTTTATGCTCAGTTAGACAGTACTTAGTTCACTTTAGCTTCTCTGAAAAAGCTAAGAAGGGTCAGATATGATTAGAAGGGAAACTACACTATAAGGAAAGTGCAGGACAGTAGGCTAGGTTCGGAAGTCAAAAATATCCTGGAAGGAGACAAATAATTTCTGTACAGTTGCCAAGAAAATTACACAGACATTTTCATGAAATCACAAGTTGTAACCCAAATTCATATGTGCATTACTAACTCTGCTTTAAGGTATTACAAAAAAATGTGCCAATGAATACAATTGTCATTGAGTTTGTTACAAGACTCATTGTATCTATACGAGTATATATAGCAATATGTCAATCAATTTATACTGTACACATAATGCATGATTATTCAGGGGTAAATCAGGATTATATCTCAGACTGCAATCCTATATATACTTACATAGGAACAAATCTCAGTCAAAAATAAGTCATTTGCTTTTGAGTAAATATGTACACAATTGCATGTCATCATTAAATAGCTCCTCCAAGAGGAAGTGGTAGTAAATAAGGTTCTTTAAATCTTATGATGAACACAGATGCATTTTCATGCCAAAGACTGACTTTATTAGAATACTGCAGTTAGCGTAATAGTCAAGTGACCAAGCTATAAACTAGGAAATTCCTAATTTGGACCCCCCAAATTAATCAAAGTTTTTTCCATAAAGACCACAGGCCTCCAGGAAATCTGCAAACATGAAGACAACAGTTTTTTCCTATTGTTGCTCTCAAAAACTGAAAAGAAATTATTTTCTGCCATAGGCTAAATGTAATTTTATGACTGTTAAAAAAAAACACACCTGAAATGTGAAAATACTATAAATGTAATGTGTACGTGGATCCTTGATTATTAGTAGATATATACACTGAAGATATTTGCTCTACTCAGGCTCCTTGGATGCTTATGTGGCACTGTTATGTGGAGCATGCACATTTTTTGGTTTTATTCTAGGAAATACCAGCATCTGATATCCCTTATATTTTTAAGTAGGCTCAGTATTTGTCATAACTTTTTTGAAGAATCTAGTATTTCACAACAAAGCACTGTTGTTAGCACAGCTAACAAGATTATCCACGAATAGCAAAATATCCAACCATTAGAAGTAATTATATTGTCCAGATAGCATTACAGTTTACAGGGCCCTCAACTGTCCTCAAAGGAGGTCAACAGCAAAGAGATAAAAAGCATTTCTCTGAGAAGCAAGTTCCAAAGTTTCTTTCAAACATGGGAGAGATTCAGTCCTCTTTGCCAATATGTTAGACTACATACTGTATATAAAATTTTATATGAAATGCATTTGTACCTAGCTCTTGAAATATTAGAACAACCATCATACTGCTTCCAGATAAACACATGTGGAAGCATGCCTCACTGAAAAGTGAGCAGCAAAACTTACTTTTCCTTGAAATACCAAAATGAACAAAAGAAAGGTGCTCCAACCCACCTAACAAATGCAACAACATACCAACTAGGAAGAAAAGTTCACTGAATTTATATAATTGAGCTTCAAATTGTAAGAACATAATTTTCTAGAACAAGATCCATGTGTACTCAAATATAATTATATATTCCTTCTGCTCAAAATGAAATATTGACTAGGTACAAGTATGAATCTATAATTACTCCTAGATAAAATTTGGTTGCACAAAACTGTATTTGCATAAGTATATTAGTATGTTTATTAATTCAGACAAAACAACCTTCTGGGTTATCAATTTACCTTTTTGAACTTACGTGATATTCACTCATGCTTGTTTTTTGGTCAGCCTCAATGATGGTTTAGTTATACTTAGCTTTGTAAATATATAACCATCTCTTCTCCAAAAGTCAAACAGCCTCCCAAAATTGCCCCCTGTTTATGATCCTGATAGCATGCTCTAAACCTGGGGAACTGTGTTCTTCAGTTTAAAAAAACCCTCCATCTTTCTGTTCTTAATAACAGCTTTTGTTCTGAACAGTTATTAACAACCAATATAAAACAGATGTTGCATTTCTCACTTTGACTAACCTAATTTCTTACATCCTTGTTTTGCAAATAATTACTAATCTGTGACAAGAATAATTTCTAGACAGGAAAGCTTCACAGAAAATATGGTAGGTGGAGAAAATTTTCTGAGGGCGGGGGAAAACTAATGAAATACGACATAGACTTTGAGAACCTACACAGTACCAGCTTTACTGGTTTACAACTTTACAGATTTATTGTCCAGCTTTACATTGAATTTAAGGACAGACTAAACGACGAGCTTGGATATCTTCGTTCTGCCTCAAAGACAGCTTGAAGCCAGCCGTCAGCGTGTCAGGTTAAAGAAGGCAACATCACTCCTTCCTCGGGCCGTGACACAATATGCTCACCCTTTGCTTCACAAAACCACGGTTCGCACAACGCACAGGGCCAAAGACATCCTCGTCGAGCGTGCGGTGTGAACCCAACCAAGGCAGCCTGCCCAGGCTGTGCTGCACAGAAAAAGGCGGGCGACGGGAAAAGCGCTCTTACCCGAGATGACGCTTCTCCTCCCTGCTCATAGCCTGCGCAGCCGGCGCTGCCGCCAACACCGAAGAAGCGGAGAGGAGGCCCAAAGCCAGCAGTTTCCAGCCAGACCAACGGCCTGCCAGGGAGTTGCCGCTCCTTCCCTCACCACCAGCTGCTGCTCCGCTCATAGCGGCAGCTGCCCCGCTAGGCCCGGCTCTGTCCCATCCCTTCAACAGCACGGCCGCCACACAAGACGAGGGACCAGCCCTTCGCTCGGCTTCTCTCTCTTCAATTACCCTCCCTTTCTCTGGCGTAGCCAAGGAAACCGGAATCCTGCCGCTAGGCTGCTTCCGGGTTCCCTTCCGGTCACATGACCCAACCGTGTCCCCGGCCCAATGAGACCAAAGGCTTGTATCACCTGATCTCGCGTTACGCGCTCCCGGATACAGTGATACGTGGAACAAACAGGCAGCTGCCTCCCAACCTGGACGTGGCTGTCGCCCTCAGAGATAAGAATTTGCTCTAGCGACCGGTCTCTCGGCCGGAATACGTAATTTCCGGCTTCATCTTGGACCAAGCCATGTTTGAGAATTACGCCAAGGGCAGAATTTAGAACGACCCATTGAAGGTAATAGCAGGGAGTCGTCCTGCTCCCGAAACATTGGCACTTTTGCTACAGCAGACGTGTTCGTAATATCCTGAACAGGCGGCGGGGGCAAGAAAAGAGCGAGGCTTGGGGAGATTGGAAACGCGACTTCACGTTGGTGCTCGGAGCAACAACGGCTTAATGGACGCCAGTTAGCCTCGGAAATGCGAATGCGATTGTGGAGAACCTGGGCAGCTCCGAGTGGAATACTGGGCTGTAGCAGAAGTGCCACTATTCACCTACGTCACATTTTCAGGGCTATGATCTTGGAGAACGGAGTGGTTCGGGGCCGCAGCACTGCAGTTGTTGCCCGGGCGGGTAATGACACACTTCCAAATTAAAAAAATAAACAAGCTAAGAAAACTCCTGCGTCCATTTCAAATGACATTAAGTGTGAATTCCTGCGTTTGGATGGACGGGAAAAAGATATCTGATAGTCACAACGTTGCTATTGTTCTAGTCTTTCCATTGGCAGTTCTTATCGCCATTCAGAGAAAGAACAGCTATATATATGCATGCATACGCACACAGAGTCCAGACATTGAGTCTCGCACGTCAAAGCCCAAGAGGCAAGGCTTTAAAGGACTTCCGGCTATTGCCCAGGAATGCTGGGAATTGTAGTTTCTGTAAAATGAATTAGCACGTACTTACAGTTTCCTCTACAGTTTTCCCAACGTCCCCTCCCCTACGAAAATAAGCTACAGTAGTGGCAGGGTGTTGGAAATTACGGATATAAAACAGTTGTGTCGGTGACGAGTCATAGTTCTGGTAATGAGAATTTAATACAAATACTACAAATCTCACTGGTTAGCCTCCACTAGCAGGTAAAATGTAATAATTCCTTGCGTAGATACTCCTTTTCAGAAACTGGGAATAAGTAATGGTTTGTTTTTTTCCAGCAAAAGCAGTAATTTAATTTTATAAACAGAAGTATGTGAGGGACAGCTGTTTAACCGTAAGACAATCCTTGAACAAAATGGGTGATCTTTTTTTCAACAAATGTGTATATCTGAAAAAAAAAAAATCACGTTCTAAAAGTAAGATTTTAAATGTATATCATAGAGATTACAGAAACAAACTCTGTTGTATTGTCTACTGTTCTTCCTATATCCAAGGTTTAATCACATTAAATAATCGAATTCAAGTTCTGTCAGTCTTCTGCAAGTGGAAGGAAATCTGTTTTGTTTCTGAGATTGCCAAGATTCTAGTTTAAACAGGGCAACCTTTAGGCAAAAGCATAATGTAATAGTCTTGCATTTGAGCATGAAGAGTACCAATGGCACAGCAGCAATTTCTGTTGCAAAACAGAGGACATAACTTGGGGTCCCAGAGCTGAAGAGAATCAAAAGCTTTGGGTGCAGACTTTCAAAGACCCCCAGATGTTGCTCTGAAATTGTGATTAAAGTGCTAAGAAAAAATAAAACTGAAAACATGATGGGGAAATAACTTGTTAAGTAAATTTTAATTAAATGGAAAGGAAATCTAGTTTAGATTTTTATCTATGATACCTGTGTCCTGTTTCTTATGGTGTTGTGGACAAAATGGACCTGGAACCAAGCACTATTTCTAATGTTGAGGATTAACATTTGGAAAACCACCAGACCACTCCTATAATATATCTAATCTAGGTCTCAGTGTTTCAGGCATGCCATTCAAAGGCAAGGTTACCTGGAAATGTAAACAAAAGAAAATTGGTTTGGCCTTGGGTTTTTTTGGGGGGGCGGGGAGGAAAGGGAATGGAGAAAAACAAGAAAGGAATAGACTTTCTCCCAGATTTATCTCCAAGATCATCTGGGCTTGATCCTCTTCAGGGTTCTCCAGGCTTTGGAGAGACAAAGGGCATGTTGGCAAAGATCTATCACAGTAGCATCTAGCGGTAACAAGCAGCTGCATTCAGAGATTGTTTAGATTTTAAAAAGAACATATATTTATCAAGTTCAACGTCACTTCAGAAGTTAGAGAAATCATTTTCATTTACATACAGATGTTGTTGGAGCCCAGATATAAGGAGCTAAAGCCCAGTCTCTCTGCTCAAAATTGGAAAGGTGGTAACCCTGCTCAAAGGCCAAGTGCTGCCCCGCCACATCTATGTAGTGCTTCATGTGATGAATGAAGCCTATATTTATACCTGTTGATCAGTTTATTCCAGTAGTCCTCAACATCCTTCTGCAACAATATGCTGTAGAAAATGTGAAAACTGGCCAGTTCATATATTGCTTCATCCATGTTCCCACATACATCACCTTAAGAGATGTGTAAATTGCAAATCCTTTTTTAAAAAAATGTTTATTTTTTAAGAAAATAAGAAAAAAAAGCAAAACACAATGATAATGATGGAGATACATATATAGTCAAAGAAAAAAAGATGAAAAGTGCTTTATAAAAAAGTGAAAAAGTACAACAAAAAAACCCCAGTATATGTCATTGTCATAACAGTAAAGTTACAATTCTATATATACTTATCTAATGCAAATATTATTCAAGTATGTATATATTTCTAATACATTTACATGACTATCATGTTTTTTTAATCTACTGTATTTTGTATTAATGAATCCTATATTTCATTATAGTTGTCCATACAAAGTCTACGTCTATAGGCCATCCGTTCATAAGTGGGGATTGAGTAAATGGGGCCATATATTTATCTTTCCAATACTGCAATATCAGTCTTTTAGCCATAGTAAGGGCACAGAGAATCCATTTATGTTGTCCAGTTGTCAAATTCCATGTACTAGGTATGTAATTCAAGAGAATATTATCCTCTGAAAATTTTAGCTTTTGTCAGTTACATTTATATGGTCCAGTACTTTCTCTCAAAACTAAGTAAGTATAGGACACTGTAAAAACATGTGTTTTAAAGAAGTGTTGTCCTTATTACATCTCCAACAAAATGCTGTCTTAGACAATCCTTTTCTATACAAATGTAACAGAGCCAATAAATTCAAAATATTTTTTGTTGTATAAGTCGTAGTTTAAGGTCCATTGACATTCTTGCTATATAAGTTAAGACACTGTCCCATTGTCTAAGCAATATAGGAATTTCTAATTCTTTATTCCACTCATCTCTCAGCATCTGCATATCAAATTGATTTATTAATAACAAATGCCTATAAAAACTAATAGTTTTTTTAGCTTTAAAGGATTTAACAAGTTGTTCTAGTATCTCAGGTGTCTCAGAAGCTGAAAATGCTGCTGGTCCAAACAATGCTGTTAACAAATGTTGTAACTATAAATATTGCCATTGAGTTACATCTGATAGATATTTCTCTCTTAACATAGCATCTGTTAAAAATTCATCATCATCTCTCAATTGGTCCAAAGTCAATATCCTCGCTTTCATCCAATTTTTCCATATCACCATCTTTTTCCCAATTTTTAATGTTGTGTTTCCCCATAAAGTCAATTTAGCATGGGAAGAAGGTTCAAATCTTTTTTTATTAGACATTATATTCCATAGATTTCTGACATAATTGTTTCCAGAGATACTAGAGTTCTGTTGTATTTAGATCTGTCCATCCAACCAAAGGTACTATATACAGACAGTCCCCTATTTGCAAACTTTCATGTTGCGAATTTTCACTGATACGAACAAGATGGACCCGGAAGTCAGAATTGGAAATCAGGCCGGATGTTGGGAGAAGGCGGGAAAGGGCGCCGCAGACTAACCCTTTCCCACCTTCTCCCGCCTTCCATTTGCACTGGAGATTTGCATTGGAGTTGGAGTTCCCAGAAAGGGTTAGTTTACATGGCGTGCTCCATACTGGGTGAGGCAGGAGAAGGGGCGGTGGCAGAGGACAGGGGAGGGAGGGTGGAGGTCTCCTGCCTTGCCCACCAATGGAGCGTGCCACACCCCACCAGCTTGTCCCTTAGTCCAGGGACCCACTGCTGCCTCTCTTGCCTCAGTCACCTGGCAACCCATTGGCAGCAAAAGACAGGGCTCCTCTGCCCACACCACTGCCCTGCCTCCTGCTGCCTTTTTTTTTTTTTACTTTTTACTTGGTTGGACTTACAAACAAAACAGACTTACAAACGGCCTCTTGGAACGTCACCTGTTCCTAAGTAGGGGACTGTCTGTGTGTATATTCCAAAGTTGCCCAAACCAGAAAATTAACACCAATTGTTGGCTTCCAGTATTTAATACTTGACAATAGGTAAGCGTGATGATATAGCACCAGATTCAGAAAACCGACTCCTCCCTCATTAATTGGTAATTGCATTTTCTGTAAAAATATTCTCCTAACTGAAGAACCCCATAAAAATTTTCTAAACAAAGAATTTATTTGCTGAAAATATTTTCCAGATATTTGAACAGGAATTCCTCTCAGAATTTAAATTATTCTGGGAATAATATTCAGTTTGAGAGTATTTACCTTTCCCCAAAGGGTAAGGTTTAATTACTCCCATCTATCCATATCTTAAGAAACCTCTTCATATATTTTATTAATATTACATGTTACAGTTATATCTTTTGATATGCACATACCAAAATATTTAATGGATTCAGTACAAATACGGAATTTATATTCCTTAAATGTATGGGTAACCAAATGTTCACCTATTGGCATCAACTGTGATTTGGACCACTTAATAGAATATCCTGCTATTTTGCTAAAGGCATCTATCATTTGCCTCAACCCTGGAATAGTAGTGTGAAGTTTAGAAATGATTTGCATAATTTAAAATATTATCTGCAAATAAAACCAGTTTATGTTCAACTACTCTGTAAATCTCCCCATGTTGTCTAATAGCACAGGCCAAGGGTTCCACGCAAATATCAAAAAGCAAGGGTGAAAGTGGACATCTTTGTCTAGTTCCTCTAAATAATGGGAAAGTAGCAGAAAACATATCATTAACCTTTACTTTAGATGTGGGCGACTCATATAATATCTTGATCCTTTTTATGAATTCCAAAGGAAATCCGAATCTATTTAGTACAACAAACATGTACTGTTGATGTATTTTATCAAAGGCTTTTTCAGCATCTAATGATAAAATTACAATCTTTATTTTTATTCAAGTCTGTTAGGTCTACATCTAACCGAATGTTGTCTGCTGCTTGCCTAGTTGTATAAACCTTGCTTGATCATTCTTAATAATGAACTATATCACTTGCTGTAATCTATTTGCTAACACTGCTATTAAAATTTTTGTATTAACATTAATCAATGAGATTAGATCACTGAGTGTGATCATATCTGCTTTTGGTATAACTGTAATATAAGCCTGATTAAAAGCCGGTGATCAAATCTCTCTTCATACACTTGACAAAGTTTTGGCACCAAAAGATTTATAAATGTTTTATACACTATACCAACCAATTTTATACCAACCAAAATTTTATACCATTATGCCAACCAAATGTTTAATCCCTACCTCAGATAATGAAGCAAATAAAAGTTCTTTTTGTGTATCATCTAAATGTGGTAGGTTACTTTTATTTAAAAAGTCCTCTGTATCTTCATTCTATATATTCTCTGGATTATTATATAATTCTGAATAAAAATTGACAAATTGACAAATTTTTGAATTGCAAATCTGGAAAAAAGTCTGTTTACTTACTCAAGTAAAGCACACTACTTGGTAAAGTACAGAAGGATCAATTCACAACATTAGAATAGTTCCATATAAGAATCCTGATCGTCAAATGATTTACATTACTAACGCAGGTCCGCTCTCTAAACACAGGCCCCCTCTCTACATATTTCTTGGCATGGCACAATCAAGCAAACCAACCAACCAACCAACCAACCAACCAACCAACCAACCAACCTCCCTCCCTCCCTCCCTCCCTCCCTCTCTCTTTCTTTTTTTTTTTTCTTTCTTTCTTTCTTTCTTTCTTTCTTTCTTTCTTTCTTTCTTTCTTTCTTTTTCTTTCTCTCTCTTTCTTTTCCTTCCTTCCTCCCTCCCTCCCTCCCTTCCCTTCCCTTTCTCTTTGTTCCCATGGTGTTCTTTTTATCTCACCAATCCAGAAAGGAGGCAACCTTTAGCCATCCTTAGCAATGCTGCTACAAAATCCACTTCCCTTCCCCCCAGTATGCTAACATCATCCAGGACAGTCAAGATACAAGTTCTCTTATGCTTCATCAGCCATTATTTTAGAGCTAAAGCAGATAATCACATCAAGCAGGTGTGTATGTTGTAATGTTGGGAAGCATGGTTGTACCCCCTTCTCTTGTTACTAGCCAGCATTCATTCTAGCCATCTTTTTTTTTTTAACAAAATCTATAGGGATTGGTGAATAAATAGGAATCTCTCAACGTTTCCCCAATTTAAAAGCTAAAAAACTAGGTTTGTATGTGGAATACATTTCCTAAATTGTTATTTTCTCTTTTTGTTTTCAAAATATTTCCACTAATTTCTTCCATAGCTTCTGTACTGCTCTGTATTCATTATCTCAGAATTAGCTGTTAGTGGAGCAGAAAAATAAGCTTTGTATTTACAATCTGAATATCTGTCCTTTTGTACAATGGGTTGCCACTGAAGTAGGCAAATGTGGTCTTCACTGAGATTTTGTAAGTACCTAGCAAACCCCCCTAAGTACCAAATCACTTTTGAAGAAATGCACAATGTGAGAGATTAATATTTTATTTGGGAACATGCACTTGAGAAAAGTTAACCACATTACATTGTGTTTTGTATTTTTTTTAAACTCAAGCTGATTAATCAAATGAAATATGTACACATAAAGAATGTTAAATGATACCTGGAACATTCTGTGCATAGGAAAGAAATCATCTACATATGAAGTTAGAGTATATCAGCTTTAAAAAAAAGTCTCAAGAGAAGAAACTTAAAAAGATTATTTCCAATTAAATACTCAAACCTTCAAAATGAAAAAAAAAATAATCAGGAATTCCCTTTTTTTAAAACTGCAATCCTAAATATATTTCCTTAAAGCTCAACCACAAGCAATTGGACCTGTTACCAAATAAAAATAGTTCAGATTCACTTATAAGTAAATAATTAGACCTCTTGTTTGAGGAAACAAATATGTATTATAAATCACAACCATGATACTCAATTTTTACCAATTAAAATGGTAGACTTGCATTAATTTTATCTCCCTTTCATGACATCTAATCAGGCTGTACATGTTTTGAAAATAATGCAGAAGAGATATTTTGGTATATAGGGGAGCATAGGCACAGCATTGCTTTAAAACAGCTAAATTATTTTTCAGTTTCCCAAGGAAGCCCGAAAAAAAACCTGGCTGCTTGAAAGAGGTGTTATAGCTATGCATGTTCCCGTGCACCTGTTCCAAGTCATTTTTTAAATATACACTGCCCTAGTATCCAACACATCTTTCTTAAGATCTCATGTTACATTCAGTAAACAAAGGTCTGCTTCCACATCAAATTCTATAGAGTGCAGGTTAGGAAATGTGATATTATGAAAGCATATTGTGAGAACAGGAACACAACATAGATTATTATTTTCAGTATCAATGCCAAGTTTCTTACAGCATCATAAAGAAGCTCTACTTCTGAAATGATATTCACACCGAGACATTTCTGAAATTTCAGGATGTTTACGACTGGGTTACCATATACAGGCTTGGGCTATGCAAACTTTGAAAACAATTTAGAAGGAATGTTTCACAGCACCACTCTACTATTAATTACAGCCAGCACTCCTTTTTTTCAAGCTTTTAGGTGAGCCTAAAAAAAGATGCAGCTGCTTTAATGAATCAACTCATATGACTCTTAAAGCAGTGATGTCCTTTTTCAGACTTTCAGAAATCTGAAAAAAGATATGAAAGCTTCAATAAGAGCAGAGAGGAATTGCATTTCTACTCACATAAGCTCTGAAGCATTTCTTCCAAACCATTTTTGGCATGCACAATTAATACAGATGTCAAGAATCTTCAGATGTTGTTAGGCAGTGCTCTCCAAACATTTTGGACAATAAATCCTGTAATCACTGATTACTACTCTAATGCTTTGATGGGATGTTCATTTCCAACATAAGAATATGTTCAATCTAAGGATGCTTTTTAAAAACAAGCAATCAGAAAGGACTTGAATATCTAGATGGGAGGATATCTTTTCTATTCAAGCACAAATAATAAAACACTGGAACAAATGTCTATATATATTATATTATCTTGCAAAAAGACAGAAGATAACTGGTTTCATGTATAGATAACAATTCGTCGAGAATATTTTGCTGCATAGTACCTTTTAATTTTTTAACTTATACTGTGAGAACTAAAAGACCATACCTGAGAGGGGTGCCATAGTGACAGTCACTTACTGAAACATGACAAATGCAACCAACCAATGAAAGTCTTGCCCCCTTTTAATATGTGTTGCATGCACTGCACACATGTAGAAAAGGGCAGGGCTTTGATCGCCTGGTTGTACCTCTTCCCCAGTTTGAAGCAGTGGCTATCACTATGAATGCCCCTGATGGCTCGACAGACATTATTTCTGAAGCAACAATAATAGTAAGGATTAAATATTTAAAATCTCAGATTAATTCACATATTGTAATATAACTGACAGAGATTAGCAACTAGGGACTTTAGGGCTAAATCTGCCCTCTTGGCCTTTTTCCAGTTGTCAGATAATGGCAAGTTGGTTGGGTGTGGGAAGTGCTGGCTGTGACAAGTGTATGGCTAATTGGTGACTAATTGTTTCTATAATTATGCTAATTGCCATCATTCAGTTTTTCCAGCATGCACAGATCAAATCCTAAATCTGTTATTTCTGTTGCATGACTAACAGCAAAGGGACATATTTTACTGTTCTGGATATATAGGAAGTAGAGAAATGTAGCTATAAATTATCTTTTCAGCTCATCACTTCTGGAATATAGAATGCTACATCCATGGCTCTCTTAGTATGCTATAAATTATTCCAACATGTTAAAAAAAGAGATCTATAATTACGATGCAATGCAAACTTATTTAAGGCTGCTGCTTTTTTGTTTCATGCACTGAATTGAAATAATAGAATGATGGCTTATCAGAGCAATGATCGCAACAACAAATCTGTAGGTGTATGCAATTAAAAGGTATTTGTTCAAAGAATCAATCTAAAAGTATTTTAGTTCTCAGGGTCGTGAACAGAAGTTAGAAAACTGGATGCTGAAATATGAGCAATGAGTTAGTAAATTAAAATAATAATTTTGTGGGGTCATTTTCAAGCAGCCAAAAGCGTAGCCATAATTCTCTGTTCTAGCTGGAGAGTTCTGTTCCTGCCCAGACATGAGTGCTCATTTGGGCCAGTGGCAACTCAAGTTAGCTGCTATTGCAATACAGCAATTACTAACTGATTTGTTTATTTGGAAAAATATACCTTCCAACGTAAGCAAAGATCTATAGTTAAATATATGAATATGATCAGCCTAAAAATGCTCACATTAACACTATGGTGAGAAGCAATGACATTTACTGTTTTGTGACTAATACTATCTGTAGCTACTCTGGAGTCTGCTAATGCAACTAATTATGAACATTTTTAATTGTTTTACAGCATGTTGTTAGTTATTCAGATTGACTACATTTGCAGCACTTGCTTTTAATAAATGAATCAGCTTATCTGCCCTTGCTATCAATTTTAAAATACTTTGTGGCCATCTGGTAGCAGTACAACCAGCTGTACTGCATGGATTTCCCTTCTTCCTATAGTAAGAGATAAGACAGAAAAGAATTGGATGTAGCCCTTAGAAGGCTGTTTTCAAGTTGTGAGTCAGAGGAGTGGAGTTATAAACGCCCTGTCCTACTTTGAAAAAATCACTGAATATCTGGAGCCTTCTTATTTATAGAGATAAAAGAGAAATAGGCAGCCTTGTATTACACTGCACATGAAGAATTAAAGAAGGATCTTGGTTTCCAGCTTTCTAGCCAAATCAGTTCAAGGGCTTTGGACTGACCCAATGGCCTGCTACCACTTCTTGTCTCCTTAATTAGCAGAATCAGAATAAATGGTGTCAAATAAGTAATATGGAAATCATCTTACATAGGCATAATGTATACAGGAGTAGATTCAACCTTTGGAAAATGGACTGCCATGATACTCAGCTCTGAATTATTAATTTGTTTGCTTGCTTTCGTTTCATTTTTGTGTATAGTACAAGTTCCTGTAAACATTTGTCATTCCCTTTGAAAAGAGTACGGTAGGTATAAAGTGCTCTGCAGAAGGTATAGAAAAATAGGATAAAGAAATCTGCTCCAATTATTCCGGCAAATTTTAAATATAGCAACAATAACAACGATGAGAGGAGAGAAATCAGCTCTCTCCATTCTCAAAATATCTACTAAAGCTTTTAAGTACAAAAGCAACAATATAGCTATGAAAGTTCAAAACGCTATGCACAATTGTGTTGCATAAGACTCCAGTAAAGGAAATTTTATAACTTCTGTGGAGATTTGCCTTCCTTTTTTCTTTACTACATATCATGCAATATTTTTTCTCTCTTAATAACGCCCGATTTTAGCACTTCTTTCCAAATTCTGCTGACAATCACTGAAATCTCATCCACAAATGGATTGTTCATTGTCAACAGTGGCAATGAATATTCCCAATGAACTGTGTTTTCAAAAAATGAGAAAGGCTAAACGGTCTGTCGAATTAAAACTGGTACTTGACAAAACTCTTCCCCACTTTAGTGATGATTTTTTGATTATTCACTTCTGAAATGAGTAAATGAGAAGCAGCAGCAACTGACAGAAGAGTATTATTCAAACAGTACAGATTTTCAGAAAGCCACAGGTTCAAATTAAAAGATGGCTCTCAAAAAGTTTGCGAATTTGAATAAATTTCTCCACTCTGATTTTAAGGGGACTAATCGTAACTCAGGGTTCAAGCTTTAAATTTCCAAAATAGTGTTTTTCTATTTTTCAAATGGTGAATCAGAACTGTTGCCCTCAGTATTTTTCAATCTTTCATCACTCTTATCTGCAGCATCTGCACCCAGCAAGGACACACCTGCTTGCTCAGAATCATCCCCTTGATCACAAGTGACATTTTTGGAGTCCATGCTCACCAGATTGCTAGTCTCAGTTTCTTTTATTTCTGAGGAAGCTGGCAGATAGGGTGGTTCAGGGTTTAAAGATCCTATATTCAACATGCTTTCTTGAGTGTCAGCAGAACAGCTCAAGAAAGATGATATCTCTGTTTCCCTCAGGACAGATTGCAGAAGGGACAGTTCTGCTTCCTGATAATCTGTTTTAATACATTGTCCTATTTGGGAATGGTCTTCCTTTGGGAAAGAATGGAGAGAAGAAAATCCTTCTCTTATCTGGTCGGGTTGTTCACTTTCAGCATGCTCTGTTTGTGACTTCTGTTCTTCAGAGACAACATTATGAGGTGAAAGGCCTACTTTGCTCTGGTCAGATTGTCCACTTTCAATAGATGGCTTTGTTTCAGACTGGTCATAGATACTTTCATTTTTTTCATCTGAATGTGTTATGTTTGGCTCTGTGTTCAACTCTGCCCTTGAGATATCACTGAGACTCTGTTCTTCATACTTCCCAGAAGCATCCTGATGAATTATGGTGCTTCCTTCCCAAGAGCTATTTACAATATTTGTATCATCTGCTTTTACAGTGGATGGAAATGGCATGTTAAATGGCTTCTGCAACTCGCATGTTTGATACTCCTCTGCATTTATGTTGTCCTCTTTACTCGTTGCTTCTGCTTCTTCCTTTGGGTTTGAGATTCTACATTCCTGTAAATCCTGTTCTTTGTTTCCAGACTGCTCACATTCTTGTAGTTCAACAGTCCAGGTCAGCAAATTTCTAATTTCATTCACATCATCATGAACTGGATGTTCTTTCTCTTCTGCTAATCCTTTATTTTGTTTTACTGTGTTTTCACTAACATTTGTGATTGGAAGGGCTCCCTCTACAACAGTAAGTTTCTTTGGACAAAATTCGCTGCCACCAAGATCTGAACTTATTACCCCCTCTTCTTTTGTGTCAGCAGGACTACTAGCTTCAGCAGCTGAAATGCCTTCTTTGTTGTCCGCTGCCTTCCTAGCCTCATCACATTCCTTTTCTCGAGGACGTTCTTCTGTTAAGAAGACTTCATTACTTTCAAGGCCACCATCTGATTCATCCCTCAAGTTGGTGGTCGGCACTCTAACTGGGCTGGCTTGTGCTGATTCCAAAGGGGTTTTTAGATCACTCAAACTGGATACACTTTCAGAAGGTATGTTTATTTCCTCATAAAGGTTATGTTTCTTCAAATGAACAGCTTCTTTTATCACTAAGCAGGAGATGGACACAAACACACAAAGAGAAAAAATATTCAGCCATGGGTAAGAGCAAAGAAAAGTGCTGAGAACAAGGCAATACTGTCTTGAAAGAACTAGATGGAGAGAACTATCTCTTCCCAAATAATCCATAAAGTTCTTCTTTAATTGATAAAGCACCTTCCTCAGTCTGGTACCCCCAGATCTATTAGTCTACAACTCTGACAATGCCCAGTGGACATGAAGGTACAGAGTGAAGATCATATATTTTGATTTTTCAGCCCTGTTTAAAAAAACAACAACTATGGAAGAATCCAAAGACTGCTAAATGAAAAAGATCAAGGTAAAACTGCCATCTCATTGAATTGATCAATCCCATTTTTTTATTTCCCAGGACAGATTAACATGCATCTCACGAGGAGCAAAGTTACCTTTTAGGGATTCATCAAGCAATGTTTGAAACAGAATCTCTTCATAGACATTTTCAACTTGTATCACACTGTTATATTCAGCAAAAATATATTGCTCATATTCCTGAAGTACCTACAGAACAAGACACAAAATAATAATGGCTAATTAGAAAATAATACATTTACAAAAAATAATGAAGTCCAATACAAGTGAGGCTTATTAGAACATCCAAGAGTGAAAGTGTCTTAATCCATCTCTGCACCAAGACAAATTTCACTGGGAACAGCAACAAGTAAGTGCAAGTTGGCTTCTCAGAGCCTGGTAAGAGGATGTGGTTTGCAAAAAAATACTATGAGCACAGAATATCTGCACATTCTTCCTTTATTAGGAAAACAGGTGGATTTCTTAATCCTTTTGCTAACCACTCATTGATGCACCAGGAAAGCAGCTACCCATTTTCCTGATAAAGGAAGCACATGCAGCTTTTTTGCACTTAACGGTATTTTGCAGACTGCCCTCCTCTTTCTCAGGCTCCAAGAACCCACTGAAAGAAGATGCTAGCTAACTAGGTACATTTTTTATATCTCACTATCTGTTTTTAAAATATCTCACTCCTACGTATTTCTGTTTCTTAATATTCTTCTAAGAATAAGCACTGCCAGGAAGTCCATAAAGAGGTACTGTATGATTTAGTTTTTCAAATAAACATAATGCATGCTTTATACACAGGATTGTATAAGTTCTTCTAACCCATTTCTGTAGGTAAAATATGCAAGGGGTCCTTTGCAACATTTTATCTTTTTGCCCAAAATGACTTTTGATGATCTTTAAATAAATATCTCAGAAAAATCCAGATCCTTTAATACCCTAACCCTAACCCAACTGACTTTCTAAGGTCCCTTTCAATCCTTATATACTATTATTTGCTCTAACATCAGGAAGTAACTATATCCTGCACCCAACATACTCCTTTGACTTGAACCAATGAAATAAAAGACTAGCTTTTTACAACAACCTTCAGTGTTTTAGGAAGGGAGATAGGGCTTAAGCAAAACTTTGTCATATGTAATCTAGACCAGTGAAAATCAATGGGATTTAAGTTAACCATAAGTAATTTAAGACCTACCAATTTCAATTGAATCTAAGAATGACTAAGCCTGAACCCAACCCACTGTTGCTGTCTTGTCTCTATAATTTCTTCATTTCCACAGTCTTTAAAACTAAAGTGACATTGTCTGTTGACATCATTAGCACTTTAGTTTTGATTTGCAAATCTTACTCTCCTTTTGATTCAGACACTTCAGTATAGTAACCTACTGGTTTACATGTTGAAGCCAATGTCCGCTGCAGTGTGGGCAAAGTGATCTGGACCAAGGCATCCTGAAATATCCTCTTCCGGATGGTACTGCTGTCATAATCATATTGCTGCCAATTTTGTGTAAAAAAAGAATCAGGTATGAGATTTTGGATAGCCAAACACCTACTTCCCATCTTCCTCCCCCACTAAAGTACATCCACTAAAATCAGTGCACAGAATCAATAACTATCTCCATTCCTTCATGATTTGTCCGTAGGAACAAGCTTGATGTTAATAAATATTACTATTATTATTATTATGGAGGTTTTCAACAGAATAAAAACAGTACACATTTTAAGTTGAAAGTAAGAAGAATAAAGAAAAATAAGTGAAGAAGAAATAAAGAGAGAGAAAGGAAAAGGAAAAATGGGTACAAAGTTGCAAAGATCTTAAGAAGATCATAAGCCACTTCTTTGTAACAAACTTGATGTGGTTATCAGAAATACACAAGTGCTATCCCTAAAAGTTTACCATTTATTTATTCTTGGTGTGTTTATTTGTTCATTTATTCATTCATTCCCAATATTGGATGCAACTAGGTATGTAGCCTTGTATTAACAAAGAATGCATGCCTTTTACATCATCCTTCCAAGATATCCCTCCATGGGTATATGGCTTACAGTTCCAAGAATTCCCAGCACATCTAAGTACATCAAGTTGGGGAACTGTCAGCCCTACAAGGCAGACCAGACCAAGAAATAACTCGATGAAAGGCTAAAGATTAGTTTTATTTAGATTGGCTACAGTAATATAATATTGCAAGTCTGATTGTGCTCTCTCTACTCTTTCTTTTATAACTGTGCGATTTAGGGAGGTCTCCGAGATGTTTGCATACACTTTCTACATGTTCCAGACTATGTTTTCCTACTTGTCTCTTTGATAATGTTTCTCCCCTCTCTTCCTCAAATCCATCCTCTTTACTCTCTACATCAGCTCAAATTTGACTGATCTTGAAAAGCTAAGCAGGGCTGGACCTGGCTAGCATTTAATGGAAAACCATTAGAAAATATCAGAACTATAGACTGTGGAAGTTTTAAAAAATTGAAAGAAAACAATGGAAAATTACTTTTGTACTATTTCTAAGAAAACTAAGTGGACCTGCCTATTAAGCCTCCAGGAATCAAGCTTGACTCCAACAAGACTTTACCTTTTTATTTTACATAGTGGCTTTCTGAAAAGCAGATTTCTATTTAGGATGTGCAGAGACTACTTGATCTGCTCTGAAGCCCATATCCAAAATTCCATATTTGACCCAATATCTATCAGGACATTCTGGAGAGTATTTTATCCACAGGTAAGGAAGAGGTTTGGAAAAGTAGTCCTCTGACCTTCCATTGTCTAGCATAAGATAAGATAAGATCTCCTACATGCATACATATATATACCTTCTACATCTGCTAGTTGCTTTAGGGTCAATTCTATTATCTTTTTCTGGGAAAAGTGACATTAGGCTTAAGTTGCACAAATATATATACGTCCATTCAGAATTGAATTAGAATTCAGACTTCTAATTATTCAAAAGTCTAACTTCAGATTTATTAGCTCATACAACTCAGGTGTCATATAGAAATACCTTTAAATAGGATGTACTGCAGTTTTTACCCGCCAAGAACAAACCCAAGTTTTCCCTTCCTTCAGAAAGTCCTTCTTAGTGACTTCAAAATGTTAGTTGTTTTACTCTTTACTTCTCTCAATTTCCAAATGAATGTTCAGCTTCCTCTTCCCTTTTAAAAATACCATGAACTTTATTTTCCATTAAAAGCATCACTGCTCAAACACATCTTCAGTGTGCTCTTAACATATCATGATTGCCATTATCTCTATCATCCCAACACAGGTTAAAGACATACAATTAAAGGTATGTCATATTCTGCATCTACACAATGCAAATAATTATCTGTATTTTTTATTAATAGAAATACAGAGAAAATGCCTTCTTTGGATTTTATAATGAACATTATAACTCTACATTCCTACTGCTGCGAACAAGCAAAGGAAACAAATACTTTACCTTAAGGACACGAAGTTTGACCTTTTCAATGGCTGTTGCCATTTTGGTTATGTCTTTGGAGTGATTTAAACCCAACAGCTGCTCAAATGTATATACTGCATTCTCCAGAAGCTAGAAACAGATTGAAAAATAGTTGCCTTATTTATTTTCTTACAGAAGTCCATCTGCCATTAAGATCAGTCTGTCAATATCTAGTGTACATTATATGTACATAGAAATATTTATTTACATACAAGGCATGTTGGCAATATTGTTTTCTTCTTATTGCAGACATCTTTGTATTTGTGAATTACTGCATGAATTGGGTTTGTACATGAAGTCATAATGCAGTTTTTTTAGTTTATGTTTAGCATGTTGTGTAAACCCAGGCATTAGAGCTTTTAAACCATGTTCAAGAAACCATGGCTTACCATGATCTACAAACCACTTATGATTTATATCAGGAACCTTATCAGATGGGAGTGAGATCTACCTTTATGACTATGTGATTAGAGATTTGATTTGAGGTGAACTTCTCGCGTGCATTTGGGAATCCAAATCAATAGAAATCAAGAAAGGAGTGGCCCGGTACAGGTTGGCAAATAATCCAAACAGATATTAAGCTCATCAGAAGATCAGCCTGCATATCACTGATGGTCAAAATATATGTGAATCCTACCTCCTGCATGACATTATGTGTCCTCTGGATAACCAAGTCAACACTGTGGAATTTGAAGCGGCTCTTGAGGTCTTGGAGTTGCTCTTGAAGAAAGTTGACTTTTAGATAGCAAGGTTCCATTTTGACAGAGTTGTGTGGCAGATTCATCAGGTGATTCACGTTCTGTCAGAAACACAGATTGGGAAGTAGATTTCCCAGTAGTGATACGTATACCATCCATTAAAAAATTAGAGGGTTGTATAACCTGGTCAAACACAGTAGCCCTTGGTGTTATAGTAAGTGACAAACGTTTTGGAGTTCTGCTGGCATTCCTCAGTGAAGAGGAATAACTTGGCTACTTGTGGAAGGAAAGGGAAAGAAAAGAAAGCAATCCCTGAATTGGATCATCAAGTCACATGGTTGACTCATGTCTTGTGTTGCAGCTAAGTGCTAAGGTCAATTTCTGCAGGCTATTTTGTACAATAGTGGGTTTTTTTCCATACAAACATGTTGTTTCTGAGATTTTCAGGGGAATTGCATACATTTACATTTCAGGTTCCTCTTTTTTAATGTACAGATAGAAATTAAAACCAAGAGATAATGATTTGCCAAAAGCAACAGTATGAGACCTCAGTCAGACTTGGAAACCAACTGACCAAGATAAATCTAATATGCACCAGAAAAGAAATTGAAGGCTGCTGACCCCAAGTGAATCCCATCCATATAGATGGCAAACAATTTAGCATCATGGCTGCCTTACCTCGTTTAGTGTTGCAACATCATTTGTTGCTTGAAAGGTTTGGCTGATCTCATTGACCTCCTTTTCAAACAGCAGGCAGACTTCGGTGAATCCAGAGCTCACTGGCCCCATGAGTTCCTCTAGCAGAGAAGCTAAAAAGGGCTGAATACTTTCACCACAACAGATCTGGATAGGTTCAGCTATGCTCCCTGAAGATTTAAGATAAACCTGAGTTGATCTCTAAGAAGGAGTCTCTAAAGACAAACAGAAGATTTTGAACAAAAACTATTTTATGTAATTTATTACAGGTAGTCCTCACTTACTGACTGCTCATTCAGTGGCCATTTGAAGTTACAACATCACTGAAAAAGGAGATTTATGACCAGTCCTCAAACTTGTGGCCATCGCAGCATCCCCACGTCATGTGATCACAATTCAGGTGCTCAGCAACCAGCGCACATTTATGATGATCACAGTGTCCCACAGTCACATGATCACCATTCCTGACCTTCACTGCCAGCTTCCAACAAGCAATGTCAATGGAGAAGCTGGCAGGAAGTCACAAGTCGCAGTCATATGATGTCATGCTTAATGACCACAGGTGATTTGCTTCATGACCAGAGCTGGAACTGACGTCGCAGTTATATGTTTCACTTTATGACCACATCACTTAGCAACAGAGTTGCCAGTTCCAATTGCAGTTGGTGAGGTCTACCTGTAGTGACAGCCTCTAACACCCATACAAAGTGTGGATAGCAAAAGTAAGCATGTGCAAGCAAAGAGATGAGGCAATGAGAAACAAAGAGATGAGTCAAGAGAAACTGGCTTAATTTTCATTGGTTCACACTGAGTTTTGTGGGACAAAGTAAAGAAGCTACAACCAAAGTACAGTTGAAACCTGATTCCTCCAGAGACTAGTACCACCAATAAAGGAAGCTTTAGCTCTTTCCCAATGGAAGTGGCACCATCCAGATGCAAAGGATACATTAATACTTTACACCCGCTCATAATACACAGATTCTTCCTACAAATACTCAGGTTCTTCCAACAAATTCTGCCCATCTAAATTTTGAGCATTTCACTAATGTATTCTAGAAGACACTCCTATATGCCTTGGCAGAGAAAGAGAAAAATTTACAAATAGCCCCAGATTTTTTACTTGTACCTCTTTTACTTGACAGTTCATTAATGACATATGAAGTAAAAGGGATACAACAGAGTTATCAATAAACTTCTGAAAAGCCTGTTAGCAAAAATGTGATTACTTAGCAATAATAGTAAGAGGTGCACTCAAAAATTCCCTCTGGAGCTTTACAGAGCAAGCAAAGAGTTGGGATGGAATCAGATGGTTTATAAATCAAATAAATAAATCTCATTAACTTCTTTTCATTGGGCATAAGACTTGGAAAATTGATTTCTAGATTGCTGCTATTATCTGCTGTTGGGTCAATTCAATTCCCATAAGCTTTTGCAAGTTTAAAGGCCTGAATCAATCCCTCATTAAACACTGGTAATCATAACAAAAAAACACACAGATCACATGAAAGCAAGGGATATTCCGGGCCACATGTTGGATTACAGTTCAGATGTATCCAAATTGCCAAAAAGGAAAATAGCTAAGGATGAGGTCACACTCAATTTTTATTATCAAAAATAACACAACCAACACCCATCATCAATTGGCTGCAGGACTGGGAGTACTAAATTTAAATGTGTATGCACACAGAAATCATATTGTAGAAGTGCAAAATGTATAAGGAGGTGCATTTGATATACCTGAATAGCATACGCTTTAATTGAAAAACACAGTAATGAGGCTATTCCACTGTTCCAGAACACAAGGATAAAGCCACCAGCTTAAATTTGGTTAATGTAATGATGCCACCCTAACTATGCAACTAAATTTCAGAGTTAAGAAAATACAAGATAATCTTTTCCCCAGAAAGCTGAATGTTCATTTTCAGCTGTCACTTCAACAGATACCTATAATGAATAATTTGCATCAGGATGATCCCAGGTTGCATGTCATGGCAGAATATTGGAAAATCTGATAGTATTAGAATCTGCAAATCAGTTCCATCACTGAGAAAACTTTATTCACTTGAATTAGCAATAATAAATTCTTGATTGGCTGACTGACTGACTATGTGCCATGAAGTCGTTTTTGATTCCTAGCGACCAGATAGATAGATTTTCTCCATGATGATGTATCCCTAACCTGTTCTTTCAGGTCTACCAACAGTGCACTTATTGCAATTGTAACTCAGTCCATCCACCTTGCTGCTAGTCATCCTGTTCTTCTCTTTCCTTCCATTTTTCCCAGCATTAAAGACTTTTCCAGAGAGCTGGGTCTTCACATAATGTGTCCGAAATAGGATAATTTGAGCCTGGTCATTTGTGCCTCGAGTGACAACTCTGGGTTGATTTGTTTGATGATCCATTGGTTTGTTTTCTTGACTGTCTACACTATTCTCAAGAGTCTTCTCCAACACCAAAGTTCATAGACGTCAATACTCTTCCTATCCTGCTTCTTTGAAGTCCAACTTTTGCTTCCATAGAGTGTCACAGGGAATAACCATTGCTTACACAACTCTGATCTTTGTAGGTATAGACACATCACGCCATTTGAATATTTTTTCCAAGGCCTTCATGGCTGCTCTACCAAGTGCTAGTCTGTGGTGGATCGACCATATTGTAATATCATTAAAAGGGCCATAAATGTTGGCTTTCAGTCACGTTATAGATCCTCCATAGCCGGTAACTAAAAACCAACATTTATGGCCCTTTTAATGTTATTACAATATGGTAAGAATTATTTCTAATTCAAGTGATTAAAGTTCACTCAATGATGGAACTGATTTGCAGATTCTGATACTATGAGATTTTCCAATATTCTGCCATGACATGCAATCCAATTTATAGTTATTAAGAAAGAAGCCCTAATTGTTCAATGAGGCTTCATCCTGATAAATGTGCACAGAATTGCAGGCCAAAACTGAAAGTACTATTGATCATCTTCATTTGTACTGTACTGTTTACACTTTTTTGCTTTTTAACAAAATAGAATTAGATCACCTACAATATTAATAATACATTTGTTGCATCCACTAACAGGGCTATCTACTGTACTTTCCAACTCAAAGAAAAAAACCCATGCAATGCAAGCATATTATGAAATAAAGTTAGGCCCATATTACAGTATATAAATGTAGACATCTTCAAAAGGTGCAAACATAAAGAAATCTGGACTAATTTTCTTCTAGCCAGAGTGCAATCTAGGATTGTTAAGTGATACTAGACAATATTTCTATGATTATTAGAGATGAAAGGAGAGGTGGAAAAATGTTGACTGTGTAACATTCAACTTACCTTTTATTTTCCCAGCTAAAAAGTCTTTCGAAGTCACAATTTGGTCCATGTTTGAACGAATAGTCCCTTCTAGTCCTAGAGTGACCTCTTTGCATTCTTCTTTCAGAGCACCTAAACCATCTGACACCTGATTATGGACCAGGTGGTAAGTTTCTTCTAGAATCTATAACAACAAAAAGCATGAATGAAATTATTTGCCAAGTGCCATACAAACCAGCTTGCTCCAAACCAGCTTCATGAAGTAACCATCAAGTTAATGTATGCTCTTGCAATTAAAATGCAACTTTTATATAAGTGGAAAGTTCACAGTGCTTGGTTAATAGTTTTTGACTCTTGATGGCTAGTTCCAGCCACAACACATCTTGAAAGATATTAACTTCCTGGACTAAAGAAGAAACAAATGGTTTAGAAATATTTAGTGAAAAGAAGTCTGAGTTTTGCCATTTGCTAGCAAGAAACATCTTAGGGGACTGGTAGTTTCAATGCAGGTTTTAGCTAATTACTTTTATAAATAAGCTGCTTAAATGTGAAACATACTGTTAAAAAAGGTACCATCAATCTCTGAAATGTTTTACTTCTCAGAAACATATGGAAAGTAGTCTCCTTTTGTTTTAACTCAAGACTTGTTAACTTCATAGACACATCCGGTGGCTTTCTTGACAACAAAGCAGAAGTGGTTGTTATCACCTTCTTCTGGGATTTTTTTTTTTTAACTTTCTGATCAGGAAATACAATATGGTACTTACACCAAACCATGCCCGCTTACGGTCATTCCTCTTCCCTTTCATTTTAGGGAGCACCATGCTCTGAAGGCTGGGTAGGAGCTCCTCCATCACAAGGTTGCTAAGAATCTGGAAAAAGATAAAATATAACAATTTTCTATTTAGCCTCAAAAGCACTGAAATGAAGACTGGAGAATGGTTCAGATGAACAGACTTTTCATAAAGTCTTGTGCATGTGCCTGCAGTTTCTTTGGCCCTCCCTTCACTGAACAAGCAAACCAACCATTCTTTTTTCCATTAACTACAATTTCCCATTCATCCAAATGGTAAATCCAATATTAACTTTAGAGAATGAATGTCCTGTAATGTAGCAGAGATTCAAATAAATCCCTCTCATCTTACAAATAGACAAGACAGCCCACAAATCCACCTTTCCCCAATTCCACATCGTGACACCACTGTCTCAAGATGAAAACTAAATCTAACTAAATCTAACATGCAACCCTCACTGTGAGTTGGTCTAGAGATAGCTTGGGTCAGATCCATGGTTGCCATCAACTTCCAAGACACCTCCAAGCCTAGAAGACTGAGGTCCCTCAGTACCATAAGCTGAGGAACTCACTGCCAACCTGACCACAACCTAAAGCAGCTTAGGTAGGGTGGCTGCTCTGCAGCAGAAAGGTTGGTGTGCTTTCATCCTGAGAATTTTCAATGTATCATCCTAGACACAATAGCTACCACATGATTCCAAGTTCTTTAAATTCATCTTGGGAAGTAGATGAAACATAAAGCATAATACAGCCCTCCATACTGACTGGGCCAATAAAGAAGTATGGCTTGTAGAGATGTTGAGGCATGCTTTCTACAGTGTTTAAGCACAACAGAGTATCAATGGGTATAAAGGATTTCATTTTAAAGTATCCCAATGTAACCTCAAACATTTCTACAGTACTTTCCAAGAGTGTCTTTATTCAAGGAGAAACTGGGCTCAAATAATCCCCAATTATACTCCCCTGTTCGACAGAGATCTTCACTACTGAGTTTTTGTTCCAGACTGCTATGCAACCCATATGCATTTCACTATCTTCATTGCCACTGAAAGCAGAAAATTCATTCATGATTACTGTAAACCCAGTATCTACTTCAATCATATCAGTTTTGCATTGACCTTTCTTTCTTTGACTTTCAAGTTTTTAAAGAAAAACAGTTTAATATCAGTATATAACTGGAATCCAACATAAATCAAGAAGTAATATCAGTCTATGAACATTATTATAGTATTAATTGTTCTTTTTATTCTATGTCTATTCTGCACATAGTTGTAGGCTCATGATAAATAAGTTTACCACCATTACTACCCTAGTACTACATTTAACAAAATCATCAAATGGGACATTATAGTTACAAAACAAGTGTTCTTCCTTACAGCAAAACTGTCATGTGTCCATCTTCTTAGTTCTACCCCTGAACTTGATTTATTATGTGCTATCAAGTTGGTGTCAACTCTTAGCAACCATGTAGATAGATTTACAGTGCACCCATTGCCACTATAACTGAGTCCATCCACCTTGCTGCTACTCATCCTTGCTGCTGGTCATCCATCCTTTCCTTCCATCTTTCCTAGCATCCTAGTCTTCTCTAGAGAGTTAGTTCTTCACATAATGCATCTTAAGTAGGATAATTTAAGACTGATCACTTGTGCCTTAAGTGAGAACTCTGGGTTGTCTTGGTTGATGATCCATTTGTTTGTTTTCATGGCTGTCCATGGTATTCTCAGAAGTCTTCTCCAACACAGAAGTTCAAAAGCGCCAATACTCTTTCTATCTTGCTTCTTCACAATGCAACTTTCACTTCCATAGAGTGTCACAGGGAATACCATGACTTGCGGATAGCTGTTAAGCTTTTGTGGAAATAGGTCTATACTTACTAATTCCCATAGCCATGCAGAACCATGCCCTCAGAATATGCATGGCAACAGTGAGGTCCTATCAAAAATGGCATACATCAAGAACATTTCCTTGAATCTTCTGCACTGCATACCTCAAATATAGCAGATACATTGCAGTTTTTCAGCAGATACTGACTGTATTTACACATAACTTATAGCCAGGATTTGTTTGAACTTTGATTTGCTGAACAAGACAGAATCATTTCCTGAATAGCACATAAGACAAAAATAAGCCTTTATTTTGGGCTCAGACATAAAAAGCCATGTTTTAAACACAACATGATCCATAAAACAAACAATGGCTTCAAATTATAGCTTAGTGCTAAAAAAACCCATGGTTTATTTCTTAAGATGTATTGACAGACTACTTAAGCCAAGAGCATTTTGCAAACACTAAGCCAATATGTAAATTTTCCCCAAAGGTTAGAAAGTTTGAAAAATAATTGCTCTGTCATCTGTTCTTCGAGATTCTAGGAACAGCTATCAAATAGTTTAAGTTATATCAAATCTCTCAAATGGGATTGAGCAACCAATGGCCCATGTGTAGCTCCCAGCATCCATTTACAGCCCTCATTACATCCAGAGATTGTGCTACTGATCTTTGACAGCAAAATGCACAATCTTCAGTGGACCAATATTCACCTGATTTTAGAGGTGGTCTGAAATGTGAGAATGGAAGTGTCCAGCAAAATGGTCTGGCTGCCAGCCTGAAAACTCTCCAACCTTTCCAACATCAAGCACCACAGACTGAGAAAGTAAGTTGCCTTCAGTGACTGAAGAAGGTACATCCCCTCCCTTCTCTTTGCAAAGAATGAACAAAACAGCCACAACACCCAAAAGGTGTTGATTAAATTAGGACATAGTATACCATTTGGATATCCATGTGGATATTGATGTTTGAAGAAAACCTTCCCAAAATTCTTGTACACAGGCCACTGCAAAAATGATCCCTTAGGTGAGAAAACTGCCAAAAATTTATGCTCAGAGACAATATGAGGACATGATATTCACTGAAGGAACCATGAGTTACAGCATGCATCATTACTAAGAAGATAGCATAATTATCCTGGCTGGCCTCATATCCCAAAGTAAGTACCTGAATTTCATTTCCTGTAATCATTTCTGACAACCCATAATGGCCTTTCTCCTGACGGAAAAACTGGACAGCTTCTAAAAATGCTTGAGCTTCAAAGGAAGGCTGTTTGAAAGAATCTGAAAGACACAAGACACAGAAACAACCGATTTGGATGAGTAAATGTGGTACTGGTTTTCTTTCCATACCGTCTAAGGAAAAAAACCCTGAATGTTTATTCCTCTATTCATTCTGGATGTCTGGAGTTTTTTGCAGTTACTTTGTCTTTCAGTTGCAGGTATGAAATAATTTTGCTAGGCAAAGTCTCCTTTGAAACCAGACCAGACTAAGTAATGCACCACGATCATTGTTACGAGAAAGCTCAGCCTTGACATCTTGTGCTGACATTTAGCTCGCCTTTTGTTTTTGTGTTAGCATCACTCTAGCATCTTCTCTAAGAAATCTTTTGTTCTAGGAAAAGCTTCATGAGCAAAAGCCTCACAGCAGCCAAGAACAAAAAGATCCAGAGGTTAATATGCCAGTTGATCCACTTTAATTATACTTGAAATTTATTATGTTAATTGCCCCAAGAGGAATCCAGATACATGAAAATGCCTTTCTGACTACCTGGACTAGAAATTCACATTGATACTTTTAATTTGGCCACTATAAAGCTGTTACCCTCCAAAAAGTTCTCTCCAAAGTGAGGGAATAAGTTCTAAACAGCAAGTACTGCTCAGGGTAAACAAGTGTAAGTTGATGCAAGTTGGCACAAAAATCCAAAACTTCACTTATTTTGGATTTTAGAAATGAGTGACCAGGAGCTTTTCCACACTGCAGTCTTTAGCTGCTTGTCTCCCACACATAAACCAGCTGCAAGTGAAGTCAGCTTAACAAATCCTTTTCTGGATTTCAACCCCTTCCTCTATTTTGCTGATATTTTGGTGATGGCTTGATATCCTGTCCAGCCTGTGCTTTAACCACAAAGGTTCTAGTTCCTTCTGGAACTTAGGCTGGAAGGGGAAACTTGGCAGAACTCTGGTCAATTTCACCCAGGTTTATTTCTTTTTTTTTAAAGAAACTATCCTTTCTCTCCTGACCTCTTTAAAAAAAATAAAATAATAGACATTTCACTGATCTGCTACTAACCCTGTAAAAAGGAAGGGGGGGGGGGAATCCTGCTTTACAGAGCAGGCAATCCAGCACAAAGTGGCCATCAAATGCAGAGCATGGGGACTGGAAGGCATGCCTGCCAGAGCACACACCAGCCAATTTGAAAGGAAGCCTTTGCTGAGGATGCAGTGAGGTTCAGCAGGTGGACTGGAGTGCCCCACTTGAACCCACAGAGGAGGAAAAGCACTACTTTTGTTGCAGAACCAGAAAATTCAAAATAGGGGCAGGCTGAGGATGACGTCATCCGTCCCTCCGCTCCCCACACAGTGAATGGAGCTCATGCTGGCACAGGCAGGAAGTACATATCAGCCACTAGAAAAGGATCTTGGGATCAAAGTGGACAGTTCAATGATTTCATGGTTGAAAGCCTTAAGAAAGGAACTGAAAATAAAACAGTTAATAACACAACTGTACAAATCTATGGTGAGAACACATTTGGAAGTATTGTGTAACTGAACTTAAAGCATATACATATGCATATATGCACATATACACAAAAAGGCAATCAAAATGATTAAAGAGTTGCAGCTCCCCTACAAAGAAAGATTCTTTCACTTAGCATGAAGGAGGAGAAGGGAAGACCTGATAAAGGCAGATAAAAACATGCAAGAGAAAGAAAATGTGGCTAAATAACATTGCATGTTCTCTCAGTGTTAGAACTCCAGCTCATGCACTGAAACTTATTGCAGAGACATTCAGGACTGGCAGAAGGAAATGACTTTTCCCAGGGTGCAGTTAAACTATGAAATTTGCTACCAGCAGTTGTGGTAATAGCAGACAATCTGGATGGTTTTAAAAAGGGCCTGGACAGATTTGTGAAGAATGAGGCTATAGTGGCTACTAATTCTGATAGCTGTTTGTCACCTCTCCCATCAGGCAGTGTGCCTTGAATACTATAAAGAGAAAGTAGGAAAGGGCTATCATACCCAGTTGTCAAGCCCTGCAAGGCAGACAAATTCATGAAAAAGAACCACATGGATTTCTGGAAAGATCTTTACTGCTAGTAGGGTAAAGTATAGATCCTTGACAGCCTGCTGTAGTAATTCTCAGATTAATTTATACCTAGCATAATTAGTCCAGAGTTACTCTGAATTTCTTTCTCACCTTTCTCCCCTCCCTGGGTTGAAATGTCTTTTTTGCAATGATTCAGTTTCCACCCCCCTGTTCCCAGGGCCTGCTAGATATTCCATCACACTACTCCAGGCTTGTGAGTTTCCCAGTATATCCAGTTGGCCATTCTATGACATGGAATGCTTAACCAGATGAGCACTTGGTCAGATCTTGGAATGTTTTTCTTACCTGGTGGGAAAGAGTTGTCCCACCCTTGGCATCATCAACTGGCCAATTAGCTATGGGAAAGAACAGGGAAGTTCCATATGGCTCCCACTATAATATCAGTGGAACTGTTAAGCAAATACAAGACCTACGCCTTATTTCTGGACTCTGCATTATCATATAGACGTAGCAAACACTTGGCATTTGATGCTGCAGAGAAGAATGGAATGGTTCTTAAAGCGGATACAACCCATTCTTTTATTCACAGAGGATCTGCAATAAATGGACCACCAGGGGGCCAACTGTTGGAAGCTTCCACCAAAAGCAGGAGAGAAGTCAGATGAAGACACAAAAAGTTTTAATCACTGCAATGGTAGGACTGAGTCGCATACTTTCAAATTTAACAGTGGTGCTCATTCCTAACCACTAAGGGACAAAAGGACCAGCTAGGAGGGTGCTGGCATTTGAATGTAAGGAAGAGACAACATGCTCATCCCTCCTGCCCTAGCCATTGTCATTGGTAATAGGTCTTCTCTCACATCCACGTGCTTTTAGGGGCAGCAGTAGCACCCCTCCCTGAATCCTAAAATGACAGTGGGCATGGCTTAAGAAAAATAGCTTAGTTAGTGGATATCACTGTTTTGCTGTCTGGGTACTTATGGCAGATTCTCAAATACTAGCATAGCCAAAGACTGTTCTTTCTTCCCAAAGGTCACAAAGGAAACACACTGGTTTGAAATGTTATGAGGCTCATAGCCTCAAAGGCCAGAAAGTCTAGGACAGAATTATCAATCACTAGATTCACTTGATAGTGCAACTCTGGGTAATCAGAATGAATCAAGGCATTCAAAATGCCCATTAGTATACCACTAAAGTGGGGATTTTTTTGTTTTTTGTTTTAGTAATTGTGTAAAAATCAGTCAAGCCACATTGCAGCAAGCACTTGGCAATTTAATATATTTGGAATAACCCTTACCAATTGAGAATTCATTCTGTCACCACTGTGTTTAATCCAATCAACTTTCTGCAACCTTATTCTTTACCTCCTCTGAAGATGGAAAAAAGATCCTAAGACTAAGCATTGGAATAACAAAACATGGTTATTTGTTTCATTAGTTCATTCTAATAACTAGGGAGCTACTAAAATTTATGAGACAGCTTTGCCTGCTCCATAGCACAACACAATGACATCATCATTCCACAGGGCTGAGACAATTGATCTTTTTCTTTTTTGGGAATGAAGTATTAGCTTGATACAGTACACTGCTAGCAAAAATGAGAATATTTTGTGAGATGTGGCATCTGAACCAGAACTAAACTATCTGCACAGACTGCTTTTCTGTTCTAAATAGGAACTTAATGGAATAAGAAAAATAGGTTCTCAAGACCTTATTTTTGCACAATCTTTTGTTAATTAATTTTATCTCTCTATTCAATTTAAATGTGGGATGGGGGAATAGGAATGGCAATTATTAATGAAAACATTCAGCTACTGAGGAAAAAAAAAAAGGATCCTGATATTACAGCTGGTTATCAAAGTTTGTTTCAGCTTATGACTTGAGAGATACCGTGACCCCAAACTAGCATCTCCAAGCTTGTTCGCCCATGATTTAGTGTGACTCCATATCTTGTTATGATTAATTGATAATTCTGCTGCATATTTGAAAAGCAAGATCTTTTAGACATTGTGGAGGTTCTCAAGGGGATTTTCCTGTGATGGCTCATCAAACTCAGGTAGACAATTGATGCATTAAGCTTCTTCTTTTGTTTCTGCAAGTACAATAGCATTCTTCCTGTACAAAATCCATATGGGTAAACACGCGATCTTCTTCATAATGTAGGAAAGTTCTTAAAAGAATAAAGTCTCCTTCATATCAAGCTCAACTGACACCTTCATGAAGTTTTCTTTGCAACAGTACAGAAGGGGTTTACCTCTAACTACTTCTACAATTGTTGCTGTTGTTTGCTGATGATATCCAAGTAGTAACCAGGTCCTGCTTAACTATTTTTTAAGGTCAACCAAAGCTGTCTAGATGCTGCCCCCTGTTTGACAAGGGTAAAGATGCCCTTGAATCAAGCTCAACTTTGATAACTGCATCTATACACTTTTCTTGCCAGCTTTATGGAAGTGATTGCCACTGGGTTCTTCTGGGACATTTTTGACTTTCCAGTCTAGCCTACAGCCCTGGAATTCCTGGGCAACTGAATTTAGAATCATGCCTACATTCAAACATGCACAAATATACAGTATTCCAGGTATCTAAAATAAATCTAGTTCTCTCACAGATATGTTAGAAGTGATTGCTGTAGCATATAAGATGTAGATAGTTATGAACAATGCTTTTGTGTAGCAAAATCTTTCTTGGAGACCATTTTCACATGTACGCATACAGATGAGCAGGAGAATCATGAGGTCTTATCTTCAGAATGCAGCCAAACACACAAGAAATAATAGATAAACCAAGCAAAGTTAACTAAATTCTCACTTGGTTGTATTCCTCTTTCTAAAATCATCTAGGAAAGAAAATAAATTGGAAGCTGAAAATAAAAGTCTGAACCTTTCATCAGAATCATATGTATTCTATGCATTCACTGTTTCAGCATTTTATAAAGAAATTAGTATTCGTATCTTTCTGTCAGAAGTGAAAAAGCTGGAGAAAGTGGAAGCACAATGGATTCTCTGATGAGGGACAAAGAAAATATTTCAAACCCCCAGGTTATTGCTACCTAGAATATTTTTTTCAAACTGAATCTGATCTGCTAACTATCAACTGCAGTTATATTGAGGACACTGCATTTTACATCTAGTCTATCGTACCATGAAGCTACTCCAGATGCCTTAAGAGGAAATTATAGACCACAGGAACAGCCATGAAGGTGGCTTTTTTCTTATATTCTCATTAAATGTGCCTCCCATAATAGAAGAAAAGAGAAAGGCCTCTCTCAAGGATCTTAAAACCTGGACAAGTTTATATGAGAGACCAGTCTTTAAAGTAGCCCTCTCCAAGGTCAGAACATTTTAAACTGTACCTGGAAATTAATAGCCATTGAAGTTCTGATAATAATAAGGAAACTATAGGCATTTTTTAACCAGCCCTGAGTAGTGGGCCTGGCTGTAACATGACAGGCCAGATGTCATTTCCAAATACTTTCTAAAGGCAACACTGTGTTGTGTGTAATAGAGTTGCTAATGCAACTAGGGCAATATCTTTATGACTCTATCCAACAATTCCAAAAATAGATGTAATTGATGCATTAGCCTTTGCTGAGCACTCCAATTTAACACAGAAATCTGGGCATCCATGGTAAGGGTTAATCCCAGGCGTATAACCAAACTGTAGCTTCAGTCAGTCTTGGTAATACCTAATATTCAACATAGGCTCAATAAACTGACCAGGAACACTTTTGTCTTACTGGTTTAAAAATCTGCTTTTCTTCAACCAGTTTATCACCAGTATTGAACATTTATTTAAAACAGTTTTCTTGAAGTAGAAATAAAAGATAGAGCGGATGTTACAGCATCCATGTGATACTAATCTTGCCCAGTTCCAGACTACCCATTCCCAGTGACTTTATCTGTATCTTCAATAGCATGGGACACCAGAGGGGATCTTGAAAGGTCAATGGGCATAAGTTGAATAGGAGTCTTCTAGCATCACCTTCTGAAACTGCTGCTCCGTAAAGATTGGGACGTGCCATAAAAGAGTGTCTCCAAATCCCATTATAACCTAAGTAAATTAGAGCTAACAGTACTAAAGGTTGCTAAACAATCCAGAGGAACATCCCCAGTGGCCAATTCCTAGAGTAAATCAATGTAACTAAAGCCATCCCTGTCCTATCTAGTTGTAGAAGTCACGCTGAAATGAATACATTTCATTTGAAATGATACATTTGCCTGCTCTAAGAAAGCCCTGGAATCTAGATGCAAGTGATTTTTATGAGGCACTCAGTCATAGTAAGCAACTAGTCTTCATTTCTTTTCTATGGGTGAAAAGGAAGTAGATCTTTGAGCACCTGAAAACTCTACTGAATGACTGCGCAAATTTCTTTAAGCATGAGTTCTTTGGTGCCATGACCACAAAGGAGTAAACTTAAAATAGGTTGTCATTCATACTTTGTCAGGCTTGTTCTGAATTTTCATCCAACCTTGTTCTAGCATTCATGACAGTTATTTCATTAACCTTCAGAACTGCTCACCCACAAATCGGGGAGCTTGTTTGGTTCTACACATCATGAAGGGACTATCTGGAGCAAATCTGTTATCTTCCTTTTTAGAGGGAGACCAAGAATTCAAAACAATCACCTATAGAGATGACTGGAAAATCATCAAAAATTATTTTTTTAAAAAAATCCTTCAGATGTGTCAGTCTAATAGAGGGGACCACCTTAATATCCTCAATTCCAGCAAAGTTTCTAAGTTTCAGTAGATCTAAACCATGCCAGGTACTGACCTATCTACACCCAAATCCTTGCTCTACCATTTAGTATAGAAATCCATACTCAGCATGCGCACTGCTGAATGAGTAGGGCCAGATAACAAATGGGACAGATCTGTAATTGCCACAATATGCTGCATATATGTTTAATTCTCTCCAACACAACAAGCCAGAAGAATCCCTTCACTATTCCCAAGATCACTCTGGCTAGTTCAGGAAGGGAAGAACTTGATTAGTGGAAGTCCAGTAGAATCCCCATTCTGCCCTGAACACAGACTGGTCAGGAGACAGAAACATGATCACCCACAGCAACATCAATTTCCCTCCAAAGTCCTGCTCTTCTCTTTCACTCTTCTGATTTACAGAACATTCAAAAATCAGATCTTCCCTTTGGTCTTGGTTTCATCTTAGCTCTGTATTTCACTTGAGATATTGTCAAGTTTAACTTTCTTGTGTCTTTTCTGTTAACTGCCTAGTCTTTCAGAGGCTGGGTTTCGTTTTTAATCACTTGATCAACTAAACACATTAACACTAAATCTTAAAAATAAATGGCAAGACAACCAAGCAATGTTTTCCAGCTTTACAACTCTCAAAATACAAATATCACAGAGGAAGCAATAGTGAAACCTGTTGGACAGCTTGCAAGAAGGAAGACTTTAATCCATGTCTGTTTAACCTAAGCCCAGATGCTTAGACAAACAGATGCAGAAAACACTGGGCTGTCTAGGTCTTTCTTCCACAGTTGAACCACTGTGTGAAATAATAAGCCTTGCTCTGCCCTGCCCTTTATTTGTCATATGGAAATCTGGATGACAGACTGTGGGTGTGCATATCCTTTTTTCCTGCTCTTCACCCTCCCATCTCCCAAACTGCAACAAGAGAGAAAGGACTGAGTTAGAGTTCTAGTCACCAATTACAATCCAATAATTGCACTCCTACAGTTGTGAGAACATTATTTCCTCCACCATATACAGAAACACCATTGCAAAACTCAAAACTGAAACAGGAGAGGAGGCAGTACTTCTGGGTGCAGGAAATTACTCCCACAATTCTGGAGCATGACTGAGAGCTATGAGTTGGCACTTACACATACAATAGTCTGTTAGCCTTCTTTGCTTCTCAGCAAACCACGCCAGTCTTGCCAAGCTTGATCGAAAAAGCAGTTGTCCACTTTTGCTCCTTCATTACTGTTCCTCATTCTCCCCCTCCCCTCCTTTATTACTAGTTCATTTTGAACAAGAATCAGGGTGACCAGCAAGAATATATCAATTTCCACACTCCTGGCTCCCAGGAAATCTAGAGAAATAAGAACTGGTTCCTTACTAGTTATCACCTTCAATACAGTAGTCTATGGGGTTCATAGCAGAAATTAGCAATTAGAATTAGCTTATTTGCAACTGGAACAGATTTGGACATTTTTAGAGCATATGATGGGTGCAGTCATAAAATGGCTGCTGTGTGAGACTTATCAATTCATGAAATTGCGATCCCAGCCAGTTCCAGAAACAAGCCAGTTTCTTATCTCCGGCCCAGAGGCTGGTGCTTTGCTTCACAGCATCCAATTTAAATTTGTTATTAAAAGAACCTTTTTTAAAAAAAAGGCAGCTGGGACAGAGATTCTGGTAGGCACCAACAGGGATATTTGGAGCCATCTGGATCCCCGTTGCCTCTTCTGGATGAAGATGACTGTATCAGGCCACTTTCACACTGGGCAATACAAACTCTGCTTTAATTATCCCATCTTTAGCTGCTCTGAAATCAAGGGAAGAAGTGATGGAATACAAATGAACTCAATTAAAAGAGATAGAGGGATAATGAATCACCAAACATATGCACCAAACCAGTGCTTTTCAGGATACACAGCCCATTTTTGGGCAAACAGTATTGATCGGATTGTGATTCAGGAGGTCATCCATGCACCTTTTATGTAGCAAAAAGGAGGTGAAGTGCCCCAACATACATCCCTTCCTTTCTTAATTGAAGGGCTTGTAGCAGTGTCAGTGCTCCCCAATATTACATAATTATTATCTTTTAAATACTATTTTATAAAGTCCAATGCACTTCCCATGGACTATCTAGTGAATATCTGTTATGATTTCCATACTGTAGACAAAAAGTGGAAACAGATTTAGCTGCTTAACAGCACTTAGTAAGTTGACAGCAGAGGCAAAATTTGAATTAAGGAATTTCTAATTTGAAGCTTGGTCCCCATGCTATACCAGCCTTTTAAACAGTTTTTTTTCTTTTTCTTTTCATTCAGGCTTTGGTAATCATCTCTTTAGATCCATGAGCTATAACAGAGGAGACAAGAGTAAAGACTTGTAGAGGAGACAAGAGTAAAGACAGAGGAGACAAGAGTAAAGACAAAAATAAAGACTTCTATTTTATAGCCATAGCCCCATGACCTTTTCTTGTGCCTGTTGTAGCTCTCAAGCTATAGGTCAATATCCATGTTGTTAAGCTTTGTAAATTAAAGACATCGTCTGGCTTTCCAGAGAGAAAATGAGAAGCCTAATTTGCCCTGTGCAATTAGATTAGGGACAATTATTAGAAATTTTAAGCATTTCTGTACTCTAAAGAGTCCTGTTAAGAAAACTGGGAATCCGGAAGGCTGTGTTAAAAAATAATCAACTTTTCACTCTTGTAGACAGAAGTCTGAAAAAATAGTAGGAGAAACGATGGAGTATTTAGCAAAGGATTCAAACTTCAGTTATGTACAGACTCATACATGGAAACTTAACTTTCTACAAAAGATGACTGTGGTTGAGGATCCAGCTGCATTACAGGAATCCTTGGCTGCAATAATTTCCCCTGCTTTTTACTTTTTTAATGCAGGGGAATTCTATAGTGTTCTGAGTTTTTAATTTTGGATAATAGCAGCTTTGTGATTCAACATTTGACTATAGTTTGTAAACCTGGAAGACTGATTAAGAGCAGATTTTTGGAGAGCTCGTTTTTTTTTTTTTTAAGTTGCTTCACTGAGTATCATCTATTGTAAGAAGAGCTGGCTTGCTTAAGTATGCAAAGAACCAAGACTCAGAGGCTTCCTTCGCCAGATCACATGATAGAAATGCTGCTAACCACCAACAGAAACTAGATGATGTCACTTCCAAACAGGATACAGGCCCGCAATCATATGCTGTATTTATAGCCACTGAATACTTGCATACTTCATATACAGAGCTACATATTCAATGAATTCAAATGTTACAGGATTTGATATTTGTATCAACACTTCCTAATAATTTGCAATAAGTGCTGCCTAATTGCTGTCCTAGAATTTCCAAAAGCTTGGTGCACAGAGCACAAGGACTACAATGAGGTAATAAATATGGTGTATTTTAGGTATTTAAATCTTCTAGTTTCCCCCAATTTCAAGGATTTAAGAATGATAGCAACCAAATGTGCCATGAAACTGTCACCAAGAATAAAACTTGAAATGAATATTCCACTCTTTCCTCTTCAGGCAAAGCATCTGAGGAATTTTAGCGAAGATGAAAGAGAAGGTTAGCAAAATTTCTCAAGAGAGGAAATATAGTCCCATTAATAGCTTTTACCTCCAGTGACTTGGTACAGTATCTTTAAAATGCTATAGAAATTCTGATAATATATCCAACAAATTATTTAATTTTACTGATGTCTTAGATTTATATCCTGCCTTTCCTTAAGTATTCAAGGTGATATAGAGAGCATTCTCAATTCTTTCTCACAAAAACAACTGTCAGGTTGGTCTGAGAGAGAATAACCAGTCTAAAGTCATCCAATGAGCTCTGAGGGCTGAAGGTGGACTTGAATTTTGGTGTCTCCAGTCCTAGTTCAACTGCACTATACTAGCTCTCAAATTAATACTCACAAAAATTCAGTAGGTATGTATGATATCACTTGTAAGATACTGTAGTACTTAGCAGAACTACTTGAACCAAAAGTCAACTGAATTCATCAGGTAAACCGAAATTCCATGCTAAAGTAATGCATACTTACAGAACACATACAAAAGCTGCTGCTTCTGCATATACAACAAATATCTTTTATAAATTAACTTTCATATTTCTAATACTTTTTTGCAGATGAGAAGCAAGCATGAAGAATGATAGCCATGGATACTGGAGGTTTCTATCAACATTAGCCACCCTTGCACATAATACAAGGATTCATAACCCAACCTGATTTATTGTGAACCTGAGGGGGCCATTGTATTCTCCCTTCCCCCATGGTTTGTATTTTTTGTTTTTTATGGTATTTATTAATGTGGTTTTATATTTTTTTTCTGTGGTTTTTAATATCTATCTTTTTATCTAACTGTTGTACGCTGCCCAGAGTCACTTTGGTGAGATGGGCAGCTGTATAAATTTGCTAAATAAAATAAATAACTAGGATCATGCTACTGCACATAATCTGTTTGTTCCCACTTTGCTCCTCCATTCATGCAAGTGGACAAAATTAACCAAAAATGGAGACCTTATTTGGGGATCTGACTTTGAAGATTTTAGCTTTTTGCTGATGTACAACCTTAACCTGTTTAGGAACAATAACCCTACATGCCAAGTATACATGCCATACTGAACCTTCCTCTCCACATGATGACCAATTCAAGTCCATTGATTCCAGATATGACCAATCCATGCCATGTTATACGCACCTCCCATTTTTCTAGGAAAAGAACATCACAGATCCTTGGCATACTGAATTCTGGGTACAATATCAAACAGTGCAGCCGACACATTAATAAGAAGCAGGCCTGGGAGGGAATCTAATCTTCCCCTAATGTGAAGGTCATTTTCACCTTTCACTTTGCAGAAACACTACAACATTTATATGATACATGATTGAGCCATGATGGAAATGCTTTA
This sequence comes from Python bivittatus, assembly GCF_059951505.1. Lineage (NCBI taxonomy): Eukaryota > Metazoa > Chordata > Lepidosauria > Squamata > Pythonidae > Python > Python bivittatus. The sequence continues at coordinate 9,611,619 of NW_028277098.1, forward strand.
AGCAAAAGCAGAGCTGTCCTTCAGCCTAATACTTCCCACAGCTTTAACAATGTCTAAGCTTGTTCTTATCAAATCACATCAATTTTAACTCGCTTAGAATTATCAGACTGACATATAAAACCACAAGATCTCTCAAGGGAACACCAAACATAATGATGCTACCATGGGGGGTGGGGGTGTTAATTGCAGTTTGTCTATACTTACTGACAATGAATGTTTAGATTTTAAGTGTGTTTTAGGATTTTACTGGTGCTAATTATTTTATTGGGGTATCATGTCAGCCTTACTAGGTAGACCAGACAAGAAACACAACCAAATGAACTAATTCTACTTTATTGTAAAGCTATATTAACAGAATCTTGCAAGTCGGAAAGTAGATTTCCCCCCAACCCCCAGCCCCATTTGCTTTATAGCCCAAAAACTAGGGAAAGTGTCTTCTGAGCCTCTTGCCCTGCCCACGTTCCTTTTTTTTAAATATAATTTTTATTAAAGCTTTTAAACAAGAAGATAAAAACTAACACAAACTAATATAAAATACAGGAGAAAAAGAAAAAGAAAGAAATCAAAGAAAAAGCAAAACGTGCAAGAAAAGAAAAAAAGTTGAGGAAAAATAGAAAAGAAAGGGGGAAAAAAACAGAAAGTGGCTTCCGATATTCTTCACAGCAGTTATATGTACAGATATATTTTAACCTCTCTAACATTACATCATATTACTCTTCTTTCTATAATCTGTCCTAATCCTCAAAACCATAAATCACAAATTCATTTTTTTTCATTGTTATGCAAAAAGTCCATAAGAGGCTTCCGGTCACCAATAAATGTAGATAGTGTCTTTTCTCTAATCAAAGAAGTCAACTGATCCATTTCAGCAAAATCTGCCAACTTCACCAACCATTCCTCCATAGTGGGTAGTGTCAGATCTTTCCACCTCTGTGTATATAGTAATCTCACCGCAGTAATCGTAACCCCACCCACATTCCTGCTGCAGGCTCTGCTGTCTTTCATCTGACCATTCCCCTGGCTTCGTCTCTGCCCTGTGTCTTCCAAGGTCATTGCCACACGCCATTACATAGCCATCCTGAGGCAATGGAACAGGCAAGATATCAAATAAGGAAATCAGTTAAGACACTACCATCTTGTTGCTAAATCCAATACAAACATTCAGTTAATACATATTGCAATGTACTTCCTTCCTCTAAAAAGAGCACATGGTCAGGCATGCTGAAATGTCAGTTTGTGCAACAAGTATACCATGAAAAGCAAAACAAAACACACCTAGTAACATCCATCCCAGAAAATCTTTAATTCAACGTATCCAAATATTTAATAAGTGGGAGAGCTTTCCAGAGTACAGTAATTCCACCCATCTGACAAGAAGAAATAAGAGGAGGAAGAGAAGTGGCAAACATTTCAGGAAAGAAATCCAAAAATGTTAAAAATGGAAAACACTTCTATGGTTATTTTGCTAGCATACCACTGTCCTCCAAAGTGATGATTTGAAATTCAGTTAAAAACAGAAATTGCCAAGAGGATTGCACGTCTGGAAACAGTTCTGCCTCTTGAGCAAACTACAGTGAAGCATTACTGAAGATCTGGAGTCACAAAAGATTCCCAACTTGCCAGGAAAAACTGAGCTCTTCTATTACTTGCTCAATCCAAAGCAAAAGGTATTAGACTTCAGACAGATGATTTTATTACCAAAGTTTTAAGAAATGAATAATGGAATTATAAACCATGAAAAGGAAAACTTTCCCTTTAAGAATGCTTTACAGGAAATTGACTTCAGCTGGCTGCTTTACCAAGCATGTTCCCTAAAGCTTACAGATTCAAGGGTCTGCAAAATACCAGATCATGTGTTCCTCCCGTGGGATTTGCAGCACCATATGTAGGCTTTGACTTAATCTTTCTTAAAGTTTCAGTGCCAAATACACTGTATATCCACAGTTCTGCTTACAGAGCTATAGCCTGGGAGGAATGGACGTTGTTCATGAAGAAGGAAGGTAAAAGTAAAGTAAAAAGTAAAGTTAAAAAAAGTAAAAAAGTAAAAGTTCATGAAGAAGGAAGGTAAAAGATAAAAGGAAAATACTCTGGTGGCCCCTCCTGAATTTCAGGCTTCAGGGTTTCTACAGCAGGTTTTGGCCTGCCATGGCCATTTACATCCTTATACTGACCATGAAATGAGGGTTGCTCCTTACATGACTGGTTTCTTCCACTAGAATTGTGAAGCTCTGAAAATCAGTCAACATTTGATAGAAATTTCAAAATACAGGTAGCCCTTGTTTAGCAACCACAATTGGGACTGGCAACTTGGTCTTTAAATGAAGCAGTTGCTAAGTGAAACCATGACTGTGCTTATGATCTTACTTCAGCTTTCCTTTACTTTACAGACCTGCAAAGGTTGCAAACATAAAGATTGGTCATAAAGTTACTTTTTCATCACTGTCGTAACTGTGAATGGTCACTAAACAAGGCAGTCACTAAGAGAGGACTACCTATACATATGAAATCATGTACTGAGTGTGAAACAATCTCAACACTGAAACATGAGTGCCTTACCCTTTTTGTCATATTTTGCTGTCACACTGTGACTGAGATCATCCCAGTTTTATGCTCCAGTCTGGGTATCCCAGCTGATTTTTTAAAAAGTCCTGGAAAGAAGGGTGTTTAGCTATTTGCCACCATTTATTTTCCATTTGCCTGCACAAACTAACAGACTTCTGCAAGCTAAAGAGAAGTGAGTTGAAACACACTAGCTAAACACACATTTTCCTTTTGCCTGGAGGGGTGTGGGTTTAGCCACTTCAACTTGCTCCCCCTTTGCCTACACAGGCAAAATGGGAGTTTAGTCAAATGGCTCAACCCACACTGAAAATTATTCTGTAAATCCTTCTGCAGAAGATTGAAAAAACTTTCTTCAGAGCAGAATGGCCAGAGAACAAGCTAGTTCAGGCATTTTTGGAGAGGTACGGCTAGTTTCTCTGCATGAGAAAACTGGGGTCATGTATTCTCTGTGTCAACAAGTACAGCAGGCTTTTTCTGGGGAGACTTAACATATAATTGTCATGCAGGTTTCAAATGCATATGAATATTGTTAAAGAACAATAGCTGGAATTTTTCTTTCCTTTCTGCTCTTTTGTGATATGTATGTATGTATGTATGTATGTATGTATATACATAGTTTAATAGGAAATTAAAAGTATATCTGACTCTCTGAATAAGAGTACTCTACATTTCAACAATATGTTCAGAAGCAGTCACAGAACCTGGAGGTTTCATCAAAATGGCAAAACATCCATTGTGATATCACAGTACAAGCTCTATCCCCATGCGCTTCTCCAGTACTTCTCTTTCAGGCAAATCTTATGCTCTGAACCACCGATAAATAAGGAGAAAGCACTTTTTGTAATGCTAACAAAATTAGCTGATTTCAGTTTGTCAAAGTGGACCTTTGGAGCTTCAAACTACATTCTTGGCAGCTCCTTTACTACCCTCTTTCCTGTATGGCTAGACAGAATGACAGGGTAAGGAAATAAATAACAAGGTTGCCAACCCAGCTTCTGCCTTCCCCATGTCTGACTGTATTACCAGCCAAGTTCTCCCCACAATATATAGCATGATTTTGCTATTGTCAACACAGTTGGTTTCTTGATCCACCACCCACTAGCTGATGCTTAAAAAGATAAGGACATATATAACATGAATCCATTATCTTTTTCATTTATAAGTCACTGGCTCCACTCTAAGCATGTCATTACTTACCAGAGTAATGCAAGAGAGCTAGATTTTAATTTTGCTAAAGTCACACTGATTAGCTAGCAACCAATGGTCAAACTGGTCTTTCCTGAAAGGCAGAACAATAGCAAAGTTATCAGATTATGTCTACTGTACTCACCATGGTTTAAGTGCCTGATGCAATCATTCAACATGGTGCTGAATTGCTTTTGAGCCTCTGAGTCCAGAAAACAGTAATAACTATGTCTAAGGAAAGGCTGCCAGAGATAGACTGGAAATTCCTTTGGAGGGACAACAAAGGCCTGGGTATTCTCCTTTTCATTGGAACCTTAAAAATATACACAAGTTTATGCTTTTAAACATTCCATCAGGTTTACCTATAATTATCTACAAGAGTTCCCAACAGGCAGGTAATCTTGCCTTGCCATTTGTGGCACCAATGCTTAGTTTTCACTGCAACCCCAAGAGGCTGTGCGCTAGACACCACCTAGGTTGTAGCATCAGCCTACCTGAGCATTCAGTCAGCAGATTCCCTAGTCCAGCCTCACAGTTCTTCAGATTCAGAATGTATAAATCATGTGCATCAGATGGGCAGCTATGTAAATCTGATAAATCAATAACATCCCCAGTCTGAGCAATTTGTCTCTGACATCAGGATGCTGCCTCAGTCCCTGTTTTCTTAAAATTTAGTCTTTGCTTGACTTTGATTATGTCTCTGTCTCTCACTTTCTTTGCTTCTCTTGAGCTTCCATTGCTGCTCTGGGTTTTGAGCCTGATATGACTCAAGCCATATGCACATTTCAGGAGAATCCTGGGACAGCACAGATAGGCAAGCATATTAAATGCATGCCTTTAAATCATGCGTGTAAATTTTTAGAAAGACAATGCAACGCTTATAAGAGAACATGAATTAATATGCCAAGTACAACCATTTTCATGTAATTTTTAGACAAATTATACATGTTTTGCCCCAAAGCAAACTCCATCTCCATTATAAAAAATAAAGGGGAATGGGCTATACCTTACCATTAGGTTCTGGAAAATGTTTATCAGATAGTGAGTTATATTCTTCTTCTGTAGTTAGCACTTTGCCTCCAACAGGGAGAATGCAACTTTTTGAACTTACTCCTTTCTGGAATGCCTAGGATTAAGAAAAAGTAGTAAAGCTTTTCTTTAAAAAAAACCAAAAAAACCACCCTAAACATGAAATGGCTCCTATAAATGAATGAGAGAATGTGGACTACATTTAAATTTCAAAATCCAGAACAGAAGGTAAATAAATGTTCTAAGGAACCACATAGCTTCTTCACGAGTTCCATTTATCTGGTTTTTTTAGCTTGCATTTTGTCTTCCAATAGGTTTCCAGGATCCTTTACAAAATATTAATATTACTATACAATTAAATAATAACATATGTAAAATAAAATAGATTATACAAATAGTATGCATAACATATTCCTTATACATTAGATAGGAAATCAGGTAATAGAATTCAGTGCTTTTTTCGTATGGTATAGATTTTTTCCTTAAAAGTAAATGATGATTAAGGCCATCTCTGATGTTATGTTATAACACCATCTCCTGATCAGTATCATTAATTTAAAATCTAGACAATGACAGGGCCAGAAGGCAACCTTGCTTGATGCTTTGAAAAGTGGGAATAGGGTTCATCAATTTGTCATGGTGCAAGCACTTCCCGTGCATAAAGATGTTTTTGTATAGCATCATTATCAGCTGGAAGAGAAGACTGTCAATAAATGTCAACAAGACTGCCAATAATTTTTCTCCATAGCCTCTCTAGGGAAACTGAATCATTAATTATACTGTTCAGATCTCACTAAACGAAATTTCTGTTGTTTCTCCTCCCCCTCTATGCCCCCCTTGGCCCACAAACCAATCTCCATCCTTCGACATGCTGATGATGCTGTCATGTTATTGGTGTCCCAGATCAGTATCCCAACTGGATTTCTGCAACATGCTCTGCATGGGACTGCCCTTGAAGAGTATTCAGAAGCTTCGGCTGGTGCAGATGCAGTGGCGCAGACAGTTGTGTGTGTCTGTCATTTGGCACATATGACATCTCTGCTCTGCGAGTTGCATTGGCTGCCAGTATGCTTCTGGGTTCAGTTCAAGGCGCTGGTCTTCATGGCTTGGGACTGGGTTACTTATGGGACTGTCTCTCCCCAGTTGTATCCACCTGTCCTGCTAGATCCTCAGGAGAGGAATGCTCCTAGTCCTGTCTGTTAGAGAGTGTCATCTGATAGGATCCAGGAAGGAAGTCTTTTCTGTTGTGGCCCCTGCCCTCTGGAACATCATTCCCACAGAGATCCGACTCACCCTGACCCTGCTGGCCTTTCGTAAAGCCTCGAAGACTTGGTTTTATCACTGAGCCTGAGGCCCTGATGGTGTGAGTGAGCCGTTCCTTGGTTGAATTAATTGTTGTGAATGATCATTTACTGTTGCTGTTGGTTGTTTTTCCCCAGCTGCTATTTATGCTGTTTATAGCTTTGTTATATTGTTTTTAATTCTGTTTTTAAGTATTGTTAGCTGCCCAGATTCATGCACTTTAGATGGGGGAGGGCATGTAAATTTAATAAATAAATAAACAGGCTTGAGGTGAAGCCCATGTGCATTAGTATCATACTTCCAAGATGAAAAGTTGGAAATAAACCGTTCCGAAATGAAGGTGTTATACAGGTAGTCCCCAATTTAAGCACGAGTTCTGTTCTCAAGGTCTGTCCTTAAATCAAATTTGTATGTAAGCTGGAACAGTATTATTGTATAATACTGTTTAAATAATATTGTGTAATGAACTTGAACCATTGTGTATGTAACTCGAATGATTGTGTATTTAACTCGAATTTTGCTATAATAGGCAAATTCTTAACTATGGATCGGCCGTAAACCGGGTGTTTTTAACCCGGGGACTACCTGTATTCATCAGGTGCCACATTAATTATGCATATAATTAGAAATTCAACAATAATCAAATTGAGACAATCAAAGCTATTAAATACCTAGGCATTTACTTTGAAGCTTCCACCATGGAAATATCAAATTTATGACCTCCCAGGATGGCCACAAGGGTCTGCTAATCACTAATGATGACTTCATGACTTCCAACAATCTTGCTTACTTTCAGTTATAATTTGAGATTTTTGACCTTTTGACATCTATCTCTAATCACGTACTGAGAATACATAAAGGTACAAAGCGGAAAAGAATGCAGACAAATGGGACTGATGTTGGAAGAGACTCATGTCTTTTGGATGTACTGATTTCTCAAAGGCACAAAAGAAATCCGACATACAAAAAGGAGTATTTGGAGAATGGCAATATTCACATATATGTCCTTGGAGAACCAAAACAGAGTAGTTTTAGGTGTGGATAAAAAGACAACCACTTTAGCATGCCAAATATATTTGTAATGGTTAATATTTGCCAGAATCCGTGTCCAATCTGATTTTTTTTTAAAAAAGCCCCAAAATTTTCTTAAACTTTTTTTTTAATTGGAAAATAACATCTTACAAACTGCCATCTTTTTTTATCCTTTGTCTGTGAATGTTCTTGAAATAGAAATCATGGGTGGCTCTAGCCCAGGACTTTGGGGGGAAGTATGCCCAACTTCCCAGAGGAAAAGCAAATATAAATTTGGGCTGACAGAGAATCTCCAGGATAGATTTCAGGATTGAGTGGGCAAAGCACCTCAACTCCCATTTTGTGAACAGGTAAAGTAGTTCTCCTTTTTACACAAGTACCAATAATATGCTCTAAAGATTCCGAATGTGCCCACCAGCTCAGAAAGTACAGCCATTCACTAGTTTTGCCTTTCAGAATTGAACCCAACAGATCAGCAGTGCTAAACATCATGCCTGCCTCAGCACTTAATAAATTGACAGTTTACCTCTTTGCTTTCAAAGCTTTCCACGGCATAGTTACTTTTAATTACTATGTATCTGTCTTTCCATTTCTTCAAGTCTTCAGCAAAATGTGACACTTCTCCTTCATAAAGGACCATGCTGGATAATCCAGGTGGCTATAGAAAAACAATACAGAGAAACAGAATTAACTTCCTGAAAGTATTCTTTCTCTTTCTTTTGTAAAGGGGAGGGGGGGAGAGGTCTAGCATCTTAGAAAAAATAGTGTAGAAGTTCAAAGCACTGATATGGATGTATGAGGTTTGTCGTGCTACTACAACAAGATTAGACCCATATCTGAGGCCTGTACCCTCACATTCAGCTTTAAACTGAGACTTGAGTTTTCTACTTTCAGTATTCACTTGAGAGGAAAGGAAGTTGGAAAGAAAACCAACTTACAGTATTTAGCTAGCTAGCACATGCAGTTTGCCAGATTGTGATATAATTTATTAGCCACCCAACTCCAATGGACTCTTGGACGGTTTCACGATGAAGCCTGTTTCTAAATGTTTTAGTTTTCTCCACCCTAAAGTACATGCAGATACTTTCTGCATAGGAATATAGGTATTTTCACCATTTGTGGTTCAACAGGGTTCTTGGGAAGCATAACATGTATATGTGTTTGTGTGTGGCGTAGATCAAATATAGTATTTTAGGCTCTTGTGAGATAGCTGCAACTGAAAGAGGATAATCGTATTCATGCATTACATTAAATCATGGTTTCCTCAATATTGATCAACTAAATAAATCACAACCGGCTAAATTGGCATCTAGGCTAAGGCATAAATCATGATTTACACACCAGAATAGTTTTGTTTGCATAATGCACAAAGGTGAAACCAAACAAAATCATATTCTGGCGGATGTGTGAATCAGATCACAAATGAGGGCATGTTCAGCAAGTAACCCTCACAGCCAACTGGAACTTTCAAACGCAGTTTGCCAGATTGTGATATAAGAACTGCTATAAAGAGTCTGATCAGGAAGGGTAGGAAGGAACTGGTGCATCTGAGCACAGGGAGATAACTGGAACATGCACAATTGAGATATGGCGCCCAACTGTAATGGTATGTGGGAATGACTTTGGGAGACTGGGCGAAGAGACGCAGCCAAAGGAGCGGTCAGATAAAAGGCAGCTTAGCCAGCAGCAGGAATGTGGATGGGGAAAGCGGCTCAGAAGAGACCCTCCCTAGTTTCTCGGGCTGTAAAGGGGATGGGGGGAGAAGTGTACTTTCAGACATGCAAGATTCTGTTAGTGTAACCTTACAATAAAGTAGAATTAGCTCATCTGGCCGTGTTTCCTGTCTGGTCTACCTCCCAAGGCTGACACCAACAGCCTAAAACTGGGGTTAAAACATGGGGTGGAAACATAAAAAGAGAATAATAAATACTTCTTGTTACCTTTGTTTTTAAGAATTGGGATTGCAGATCTCTATTTTGTTCCAGCTCATTCTGGATGTGTTTGCAAAAGGACACAGCATATTGGCGCTTATAGTGTGGGCTAAAGTTCTTGATCACCGCTTCAGTCGTTCCTGAAAAGGCATGTTAAATATATTATATTTACATTTTGCTTAGGCTTCACGAGTGCATGATTCCCAACACTGTTTTACAAAACATCTTCTGCAAAAGGGTTATAGAACTGCATGTATCTGAACTGAGGGGAATGGAAGCTTCTGTTATGAATGTTAACGTTCCCTGACCAAATAGCCTTTTGTTTTATCTGACCTAATCCTGGTCCTGGCCTTTTTCTTAAAAACATAATGAGACGGGATATCTTATCACCTAAAGAAATCTCCTTGTTCTTGTTCCAGCATATCTGATGAGCTCCAGAGGCAGATAACGTCCTGAAGCACTACATATCTGATTCCAGGTGACATACAGAGTTGCAAATCTATTCCCCTCCTGTTTCTAAAAGGAGAAATAATGTAGCTATTGAGAGCCTGTGTGCTATATTGGTGAAGATTTGGGACTAAAACTGGGGAAACCTCGGTTCAAATCCACACTTAGCCACAAAAACCCCTTGGGGAACATGTCCAGTCACGTTCTCTTTCAATCCAGCCTGTATCGCAGCATGATTATGGACTTACTTCAAGCATTTATGTAGTTGCCCCACTCAAACAATGCAACTATGAGTAGCATGCAGTTAATTGATAAACAAAAATAACCTCGAACAAAATAACACCAGCTAAAAACAAATACTGTATAACAATCAACAATCAGGGACTCAAATTTACCATACTCCTCCATACAGGAACTCTAGTCATACACACACACACACACACACACACACACACACATATTATGTTGGTGATAATCAGTACCTTGAATTGCACACTGAAGTCTATAAAAAGTCTACAGGAAGCCAGTACAGCTCACAGAGTAGCAGTGCTATGTGAGTGTACTGAGGCGCACCCATAACAACGTGTGTTGCTGCATTCTGGACCAATTGTAACTTCTGAATGGTCTTCAAGGGTAGCCTCATGTGCAGCACATTGCAATAGTCCAACTAGGAGATGACTAAGGTGTGAGTGATTGCTAGCAGGGCTTCTCAATCTAGGAACAGGCACAAATGGCTCACAAGGCCCAGTTGTCCAAAGGCCCCCACGGTCACAGCTGCCACCTGCTCTTTAAGCAGAAGCTATGAGTCCAGGAGGACCCACACATTGCACACCAGGTCTGATTGGGGTAGTGTGACTTCCTCCAAAGCCAAGGATAGAAACTCTCCAGTGTCCTTGCACTCAGGGGGCTCAAACCTCATAGCCACTCAGCTTTGGTAGGGTTGAGTCAAAGCCTGTTCTTTCCCATCTAGACCCCTACAGCGTCCAAACACTGGGTCAAAATTTTGACCACCTCACTTGGTTGGCCAGGAATGGTGGCATACAATTGAATATCATTAGTATGTTGATGTGATGGAATGGTTTCATGAAGGCCGTGCTCATGGAGATAAGCATTGCCTTAGCCCCCAGCAGCAGCGTGGGAAGGTTAAGAGGATGAGACTGGCACCACCCTAAGGAATTCGTGGGGTTTTGGTTGCTGGCTTGGGAAGTTTAGGTTCAGTCTGGAGAGATTCTGTCTTGTGGCTGAAAGCTAATAAAAGCTATCGGACTAAGACCGGTACTATCTCATGGAGTTCTTTGGGCTGAACCTGACAGCTGATGATACTGCACCCTGTGTTGAAAGATGACTGTTCTGAGTGGCTTTATATAGATGTTAAAAAGAACCAGGCAGAGGGTAGAGCCCAGAGACACCCTGCAAAGCAAGGGTCTAGGGCTAGACTGCTCCCCCCAGAAAACAAATGGAACTGGCCCCAGAGGAAGGAGGAGAAATACTGTAACACTATGCCAGTCCAAAAGGATACCATGGTGAATGGTATCAAAGGCTGCTGAGAGGTCAAGAGGGCCAGAATTAATGTACTACCACCCACCTCCCCATCACAAGCCTACCATAGGTAATTAACAAGTTCAACCCAAGCTGTCTTGCTACTACATCATCATCTAAAACCCAGATGGGATCCAGATAAACCACTTCCTCCAGAACCCTTTGGAGCTGCAGACTGGCCACCTTTTCAACAACTTTCCCTAAAAAGGGAGAGTTAGTGAATAGATGAAAATTGTTCAGATCTGTGGGATCCAATGAATTCCCAAGGAGGGTATATACCACTTCCTCTTTCACAAGGCAACTCCATATGACTTGCCCAGCTGGAGTCCACCTCAGAATGAATCTGAGTGATTTCAACCACACAGCAACCCTGCAGATCCATCCTGACTAAGGAGGGATCAGATTACTCTGAACAGGGCTGCTGGCTGATATTCAGAGGACACAGTAAGAGTGGAGAAATAAGCATGTTTCGCTGCTGTTATTGCCACAAGGTAATCCTTAATAAAGGCTCTTAATCATGTCCAGTCAGAATTACTCTTCCTCCCGTGGTATTCTATGCATCTCTTCTGCCGCTTCATCCTCCAGGGGTCCTCTGTAAACCAGGGTCTGTGTGCAGAGAGAGTCCACACAGGTACAATCTGATCTAAGACTGTTGTTGCCTCATTCCAGGCAACAACTAAGGCTTCAATGGAACTGTGCATCAGAGCCTCAAGGACAAACCCAAGTTCCCTCTGGAGCCCAACTGGGTCCATTAGATACCTGGGGCAAACCAATCAGAGATCCAGACTCCTTGCAACAGAGGGAGCTGTGGTAAACTCCATAGTTAACAGTTGTCTGTCCATGATAAAGGAACTGATGGTAATAACTCGCAACTCCAGATCACGTTACTACTGCCCTGAGACAAAAACCAGGTCAAATGTGTGATTCCCCCCCATAAATTGGGCCCAAAATAAACTAGGTCGGTTCATGATGGCCATGAACTTCCAGGCTGCCTCTAAGTCCATTTGAAATCCTGCAGCACCATAAACCTGGGGAACTCTACTGCCAGTCAAGACACAGCATCAAGCAGCACAGGCAGGGAAGTTGCTATATGGTAGGGAGACAGATACAACAGTAGCAATCCCAACTGATCCCTAAGGTGCAACTGACAAGTAAAGTCTCACACCTTGCTATCTGTGGAGCAGCGCCCCTGATAATCTCCAGAATCTCCCACATAACCATAGCTACCCCCCTGCCTCCTGCCCTGGAGTTGCAGCTAGTGCCAAACCGGAAACCCAACCAAGCACATTTCAGAGAGGGACATCCCCCTCCCCACTTGCCCAGCCAGATTTCAGTAATACATGCCAAGTCAGGTCTTTTATTCAAGATTAAATCCTGGATGAAATGAGCTTTATTAGAGACCAACCTGGCATTTAATAGCAACAGCCAGAATGGGCAGTAGGCACAAGAGAAAAGAATCCAAATTATTTAAGTTCACAGTTTACTTTGGGGCCCTGCAAGAATGGAATATCCATTGGCAGGCCTTAATAACACTTACAGGTTACAGCTTAGTACTTTGGGTATGATCCTATGGCGGCTGCAAATGAGCATCTAGCTTTACAACATAAAGAACTAAACAGGCAAGCCAAGGCTCAGAAATAAAAGACGAGCATATAAATCTGACGGCTGGGTTCGTACATTATGCTAAGTCATGGTTTGTTGGACAGATCACAATGGCCAGATTCACACATAGCCTAAGCTATATACTATGGTTTATAAATCATCTGTAACTATCATCTCATCAGGGGGTTCACTGGAGGAGGTAAAAAAAACCCCTCAAAATGGTGATTGCAACTGCAAGTCTTACCCCTTTTGTATGTGTGTTGACATCACACACATGTACAAAGGGGCAAGGCTTCAATTGCATGGTCACAACTACCATGTTGACATTTTTGGACCCACCTCTGCCCATGAACACTACTGCATCTTATAATACCAACATACCATATTATAGCTTATCATGATGAAATCACCTCTGCAAATTCATATACGCCAGTGATAATTACTTATGGGGCCCAAGGGGATTCAGTATTTCCCCACACCCCAAATCCACCAACAACCGTTCAGCATGATGCCATTCTGAAGAAATATATCTATAAACTTTGGTGGTCACCTTTCCAAAAAGTATTTCATTTTTATGTCATTTAATCACACACCCACACACCATGTTTTTTAAACTTGTCTCTATAGTATAGGCTTGGGTGAAGCAGAATGATCCCCTTCAAGGCGGTGCCTCAACTCAAAGAAATGAAGTGTTCTAATTCAACACCTCCAGTGAAGCTGGACTGGTTCAATCTTCTGAGTTGTTGCTTTGGAAATAACATGCATAGAAGCCCAGCAAAGCTACTGCTTCCCTTACACTCAGCCTTCTGTAAGCACCACCCACTGCTCGGAAGAAGATTTTGATCAGACTGAAGTGCCCACTGAGGCTTCAAGCAACCTTCTATTTAGAATGTCCTCCCACACCCAACTTATCTAGGAGCAAGCCCTATTGAACTCAACAGAGCTAACTCTAGCAGACATAAGACTGTGATAATAAAGTTTCACAAAGTACTGTATGCCAAAATGATAAATAAACAGATAAATTGCAACAGATAGCACAGTATACTGACTAACAGGGTACATGCAAATATATGGGAGCAGAGTCTTCTTGTCGCAGACCAAGGACATGGAAGTTTCTACAATGGACAGAGGCAGCCATATGGTTGACCTGCCCTGTTCCAGTTGAAATATTTCCTACTACAGGTAATCTCTCAGATCTGATTTTCTACTACTGTAATCTCTCAGATTTCTAAACAAGGTACACCAAAGGAAACAACATTACGAGGACTCTCCGTGTCCTGAGAATATGTGCATTTCTATGCATGGACTGACTGTACTTGATCTGTGTAGATACAGCAGGACATAATAGCCAATTAAGGGTTCGTTAAACCAAAATGATATCCCATGCAAAAATGTCTGAGAATCAAAATTAGTAGAAACAATCTTTAGTTTCCCTATATATTTCAAAAGGTTTGAAAAATAAGCTTATCCCACCCACCCACCCGTACCCCCAACTAGCACGTTTCCAAATTTAGTCTTGATTCTCTGGCATGCACATTACAGTTGTTTAAGGTGAACTGCAGCCAAGTTTTTCAGTTGATTTGCTTAACTTCTTTGCTTGTCCCCAGACTGGGGAGTGAAAGCAGAGCCAAGAGCTAAAGGACGCAAAGATCTCAACTTGGAGAAGCATGACGGGGTTCCCAAAAACGGTCCAGACAGTCAGCCCCGGATGCAACTGAATATACTTGCCATGGTTTTTAGTATCTCAAACAAGAATCTTCCCAAATGGTACAGCAATTATTGTTCTACAAGGTATACATCTACAGAATCCTTTCCCTCATATTGTTCAATTTCCCAAGAAGCCTCCCAAACATATGTTATGGTATCCCTGAGCGCTGCAAAATACCAAGAGGATAAGGTCTAAGATACAGACAGAATTTTACTGCTTGTGCTAAAACACCAGCCCTGTCTCCCCGCTTCTACACATAAGAGCATAAGAAGAGCCCTGCTAGTTCTGGCTGATAACCCAATGAGCTGAGTATTCAGTATCAATCAGTGGCCAACTAGAGGTAGTCAGAAAGCTTCCAAACACGAACAAGAGGGCTATAAAGATTTATTGCACTGGGACCATGATAGTCTGTACATCGTGGTTCCAGTACAATAATCCTTGATCCATTTTCTGAACCACAGAAAATGCAGCAAGCCCAACTATAACTGATGCAAGCCTTCAGTGACAGTTCATCAGCATATAAAAGCATATATATATATAGGCATATACATACACAAAGTATCTACTAAATATCTTACCGTCTGGTCACTGTGAGGCCCTTCCTGGGGTTTACACTTGAAAATTTCCATTCCTTGGAAATATCATAAAGCTAATCCAATTGTTTCCTGCTATTTTTTCCTAATCTTAAAACAACGCATATAAACTGAGATATATACATTCTGTATTTTTTGGCACTGAATGAAATCCATCCGCTCCTCTGAAAACCCTGGAACAAAACACCCTGCTCATTCAAAGCCATTTTCCTACCTCTTAAAAGAATGGTTATTCAAATGAAAAGCAACAAAGTAGTTGGATTCATGTTGCATGTTAAGCCATAAACATATTGGTTTGCTTTTCCTGAATCAAGTTATGGAATAAACCACAACCACTGCAGTTTATCCAGTGAATCGTGGTTAAACAAGCCACAGCTTAGTATGTCAGTCATTTAAAACAAGAGGTTGCAGATGCTTGCTAAATTCAGTGCTTCACACTACACTGAAATTCTAAACTGACTCCCCGTTCCCCACTGACTCACCAGGATATCCATGAAACACACATCTGGGTTCTGATTTCTGTTAAATGCAAACTCACCACCCTTTCATTTTGTCATGCACACTAGACTGGAAATCTCTATGTTTAGGAATGTCCCACAAGAGTGAAAAACATCACTTCTCTGAGCAGATGAAAGAGCAAATTTTGCAGCCATGACTTCAGTGAGAATATTAGCATTCAGCTAGCATCCAGATTTCCTCACATTTTTCAAGGCTTTTAACAGCAAAAACCAAAATTACAGTATTCAGAAATATCTACAGACTATTCCAACAAGATTGGAAGGGTGAAGGAGTTCTTTAAATGATTAAAACTGTGGTACTCAAGCCTATAAGATTTTTGCAGTGTTTGTTCAGTTTTGAATGTTAGAGTCTTACTAAATTTTGCAGGGACTTGAAACCTTTGGGCAAAGCAAATGACAATGCTGTTTGATAGAGCGCTTGCAAGAAAGCCTGGGTCTTGAACTTAATTATTTGCATGGCAATTATTTGCTCTACTGCTAAATTTAAGTCTGCAACATTAGGAATGATGTTAAGCATTCACCCATAGCGTTATGGGCACATGGCATAACAGTACACTGCATGATTTCACCAATGCACATAGAATGGCCATTATATGAAGACTGCTTTCAAACCACTCCCTATAACGGCTGTCTCCAATCCAGGGCCAACAGAAGCCAGGGTGCCCCCATCAGCACTAGATGGTACCCAGAGATGTTCTATTTTAAAAAATGGCCAAATTTCATGTGCTCCTTAATCTTACAAGTTTGTTTTTAATTGTAAAAATTCTAAAACTTTATTTTTAATTTTGTTTTATAAAATTAAATTTATTTGCTCAGGCTCTGCTCTCTGCTTTACTTTTACAAGCTCATTTTTGCAGTGTTCCTGCTTTGTTTTTCAAAGTCCTCCGTTGGCAGTTTTCCTAATGGAATTACTAGCTTTACTCAAGGGATGGAGGTATCAACACTCATATTCATTTATCATTTTATATGTCATATAAGTTAGAGAACAGAATAACAGAAAAGAGGTTTGATCGGTTTGGGTACTGCTAATACCTACTTTTTCAAATCCATTTGGCATGATACCTATTCTCAATCTTGTTAGTAAGTTTGAAGACTGTTCTTGCAATCAGTTAAATATTGAAATGTTTAATTCATGTTTCAGATCTTGGCTGAAGACCTCAGTAAAAGTAAATAGAACTAAGAAACTGGAATGGAAATTGTGCTAACAGCTGGATAGATAAGCTTAATTTGTTACTTACTAGAACAATTGCAGTTATTTGCATTTGTAAGAGCATCTGTTTTCTATATGTACATTAAGTGTTTATAGTTCTGTATTTTCTGATAATATTTTAAACCTTTTCAATTAAAACCTAAGTTTCAAAAATCTTAAATTTTTCCAGTCTTTTGGAAAATGGAGAAACCACTTGAAAGGAAAAGGGAGATGGTTTTAGCTAAAGCAATAAAATGCAGCATGTACTCAGACTCCAAATAACTCCAAAGGTTATTTTCATCATGTGTGACCTCTGCAAATGGTTAGACTATACGTGGGGCAGCATGTGAATAAAATGCTTTCCCAGATTAAAACACGATCACTATGAACTCACAGCATATGGAAAACTAGCTGGCTGGTTGTACACTTTTTCATTACAATTCATTTTAAGGTTGCTTTCGCTGTGGGAGAGGTTTCACCCATGCTATCACTCTTCCACTATCGTCTGAAAGGTACATCCAGCAGGAACAATTTTATCACATGATCCACTGATATATGCCTTCTCTAGTTTTTCAGTTTCAATATTCTAAAATGGGAATCCAACCTTTTTGTGCTAATGTTCATCCTCTCTTCCAGCCCATACAGAGTTTGGGTAAATTAAGAAACAATTTAGCTGTCCAAGACTGGGTAAAACTGACTTATACTCTTCATGCAGACGTTTTCCTTTTTGGAGAATGGGCCAACATCATCTCCAGATGGAATCTTACATTCTGAATTTGTCCAAATGACTTCAACAGCTTCCAAGTTCCTCCTAGCCACAGGAGCTCCTTATGTGTGCAAAACACCCTTGTCTCAAGCCATCTGCATTTCCTTGTATTATGGAAGGCAGATTGCTTGTCTGTTTGCCAAATAATGAGAAATGCACACACAGGACAAGAGTTGTATAAATATAGCTCTGGAAAAATAACAATACATAGTTTCAGCTGAAGCAAAATAAGGCAATTAACACCAGCAAATCTGCCTCTGCTGATATATAGTCAGTGTCTAGTAAAATAAAGAAAGGTTAACTTTTCTGAGATAGAAACAATTGCAAACAAACCAGGAGTGGTGGTTCTGCATATGAAAGGAAGTGTTTGAATTAAGTATAAAGAACTATTCAACTCCACATCAGCAGCTTGAAGTGGCACAATACAAAATCTTTACCTTGGTTTTTATCATTTGTTTCTTCTCAATAAATCAAAAAGTCCAAGAATTTGCATTCAAGAGAAGCAGGGCAGAATCTACAGATCAGTGGCATATTGATTTGTGAATGTAAATTAAATCCATGGTGCCTTCAGTTTCAAAAACTGAGATTTCCTTGAAGGTTTGGAAAAACCTTCACTAGGATCTTGGGATATGATCTGATCATTCCCCACTGTGATTTATAGCATCAGCTAGCACCACCCAGCTATTGTTGAGGTGACAAAAAACCTGTCCTCGTTGCTGCTACATAAACAATACTGTTATCTAGGAAAAAATGACCCTTTGCAGCCACGGATCAACTAAATTGACTCTAAACGAGGCATCTGTTTACAGCTAAAAAGGGGGGAAAGAGATGTAGAATAATATATAATGCATGGGAACTAGATCAGAATCCTTGGTAAGGGAGGAAAAACACCATATAGAAATGAATCTACTGCAGCACTAGGGATAATTTTGAGATTATTTTGATCTCCAGAATGAAATAAATGTTACTTTAGGTTTTCCCACCCATTCTTTTTATTTATCTGCTGGTGTTCAGAGGGTCTTTGGTGAGGGGGATTGAAGTCCCCTTCTGGGTAGTGTGGGGTTGCTTCTCGTTGTTGCCTCCTTTTTTAGATCTTTTGCTCCTTGTTTTAACTGTTGTGTTATTTTTTATTATATTGTTGTAAATCTTAATACATTATATTTTTTCGATAAAGCAATATTTGTGCAACATTGATCTAAGATTATTAACCCTCTAATGTTTAGATAACTTAGACTGTTGAGGATAAAAAAAGAAAGAGGTATTATATCAATAAAAATTACAATTTAGGATGTCAATGTTAATGAGTGTCAAATTATTTGACTTTTTCATCCATTGTCCAATCTACTGTATTCTTTTATTGTTTTCTGTGTTTTTTATATCTGAGTTGCCCAGCGCTGCTTGAAGTTGGGCAGTGTAAGCAAATAAATAAACAAACAAATAAATAAATAAATAATTTCTGCCACAGCTAGGGCCAATTCAACTAATTTTTAAAATTATTATTTATTACTTTATTGTAGTTACAGACCAGCTCAAATATAAAAAGAAACAAATGGTGAAAGAGCTCGTAAAAAAAAAAAACACAGTAAAATCCAATTCAGATTTCCTTCCCTTTTGGTCGGTGGTTCCTTCCCTTTTGGTCGGTGCCCACAGCTGGGCAACTCTTGTGACTATATTGGCACAATAGTATTTCCTGGGATGGGATGCACGACACCCTGACATAAGAGAAGTGCAGGAGAGTTCCACACCATCACTAATATTGAGAAATATTGTATGGGCCTCTAGTATGTTGTCATTGTTGTTTTGCTCCATGTGTACTCTAGAATTTGAAGCATCATTTCTGGTACTGGTAACAGTAGACATTTTGCTCTAAGCCGAGTACTCAGAACTCATTTACTTTAAGAACCATAGGCATGATTAGCAATGGCTTCTATGTGTCAATGAGTCATTAGTTCAAAACTCCAAGAAATAAGTCTACCTTAGCTCAGAACAACTCAAAAGTGTTTTAATTATTCCATTCATTGCAATCTGTCAAATCACATATAAAGTGGTCTCTAGTCATCTTTATTTAATAGTTCTAGGAAAACATTTCTAATTTCGGCATAATCACATCACATAGTTAGACCAGAGTTCTATGTCAGGCAAATTCTGAATCAACATTGTGATTAAAATGGGGTCTTGGGACTTCAGCCAGTACAAATAAAGATAAGAAAAGAAATTACATGTGGGCAATTTAGCTGATCTTAACTACTACTATCTTTTTTTAGAAATTTAGTTCACTCCCCAGCCTTTGTAAAGGTTGAGCCCAAATGACTGAGATTTAATTCTGAGCAAATCTGCATTAAAATTATACTGTAAATTTCTTAATTTGGTTTGCCCTATTAGAGATAGTTCATATAGTTGACCACAGAAAGCAGAGATGAAGTCAACTCTGATGGTTTAGTTCTGATAGACTTCGGGTTAAGAACGCCCAGGTTACACACAACCCATGGTTAAGAACGGAGCCTACTGTAGCAAAATTTGAGTTAAACATACAATGATTCGAGTTCATTACACAATACTACTTATTCAGTATTATATAATAATACTGTTCCAACTTACATACAAATTCAACTCAAGGACAGACCTTGGGAATAGAACTCGTTCTTAAACTAGGGACTACATGTACTGAGGAAGCATGTGTATTTTGGCAGCTAAAGAAATGAGGACTGTCTATCTCTGGTTTGTTTAGTGTAATGTATGAACCTGGTTCACTAGTTTGTTCTTCTGGCAATCTAGTCTGTAGCTCCTTTGTTCTCAGCATACAGCTCTTGATTTATTGGGGCTTGAAGGATATGTCTGGAGCTATTAAGTAGCATGTACCTTTATACTGGCTTAGATATGATTAGATTCTCAAGGATTCTGGGTTATTGTGACACACCCCAAAAGTGGCTACATGAGCTGAAAAAGCTTAACGATAGCTTGCTGGTTGCTTTAGGTTCTTTCAATACACCAAGCAAGAAACTTTCATCAGCAGTGGTAATTAAGGAGCAGCAGCAACAGCATTGCTCAAATCTATTGTAACAAAGCTACAAATAGTGCTTAATAAATCTTATTATATAAACCATGTCTCATATTACCATTGGAGGAAATTTGTGGCAGCCTGTTTTCTTATGCTGATTTTTCCAACATTCTAGATACTGTACTTCACATAACAAAATGTACTAAGGAAAAAAATTCTAATAACCATAATGATACAGCTTTAGACTTTTCATATTCCACTGTTATTGTAACAGGAAAACAGCCTTAGCCACAACAGCTGGAAAAGTCATTCGGTTGTGGGGTTTTTTGTTTTGTTTTGTTTTGTTTTGTTTTGAGGAGGATTATACTGGTTTGCACATTTCCATTCTCATGTAAGTAAATTAAAATGGTGATTGCAGATAGAGCCTTAACTTATAAATCTGGATTTCACATCTATAATTCTAAAAACATGTCAGGCAAAGCATCTTAGGAAACTGAAATTAGATCCAAGTTGATGTAATATCGGCTAAAGAGCAGTTCTCTCGCGCACTCACATTTATAACAGAAATTAAAAACCAGCCACACAGCATGAATTCTGAAAGCACTAGCCCAAAGAATAAGTCTAAAATGTAAATAATACTGTGTCAGAAAAATGAAGGCCAAATAAACAATGTAAGTGTCATGAGCTTTTTACGTCCTCTCAAATTTCTTTTGACAATTAGAACCTGATTTTTTTCTTAATTAGAGAGAAAAAAACTACCATAGTAACAATTCAGTGTTATCACTATTTTAACCCACATTATAGTGAGTATAATGTGTGTGGGTGGGTGGGTGGGATAATTTAAAGCATAGCCTTACCAGATTGAAGGATCTACTAAACTGTTCTATCAAGTCTGATGTTCTTCCTTTCCTCCAGTCATTCTGTCTTTTAGTGGCACCATCATTTGCTTTGGCACAAAAGTTTCCAATGGTTCCAATGGCTTATCCTAATTATCACCCTGACTGATACAGCTGCTTTTAAAATTTCCATATTAAATCAGAAGACACATTCAGCATCATACTTAGTTTAGCTCTTGCACTCCTGTACAATAACATAACTGTCCAAAGATTTAGTGGCCTGGACACACTAGGCATTTATTTGTTTTGGATTTAAGACTAAAAATATATGCATGCACATTCCTTTAATTTTGCAAATATGGGACTGACATTTTCTCGGATAATTTCTAGATTGGTTTTTAGTGGCCTGGTTATACTGGATGACTTTCATTTGGTTGCTCTATACTGTAATAAATTTCATTACAGAAAGATGGGATCAAAAGCTCTTTTGAATCTGAAAATACTATAATTAGTGCCATTCCACAGGGCATAGCCCTTGTTAAGCAGTTGGATGCTTTTCTATCAATGCAACTAACACCTGCTCATGTTGAATCTTACAGGAAAAACAGAACGTTTCAGTTGACCACATTTCCTGTTACTAAAATATAAGGCATGCAAAGAGGAACGCAAGACCTTAATAATTTTTAGGCCACAAGACCTTAGTCAAGTTACTGAATAACAATTTTAACTCATAAGGGTGTCTTTTAGCTTGTTTACATTTGGAAACCAATTTGTATCCAAGCACAGTTTTTGAAATGAATCATGGTTGATATGGTTAGAGCATATATGAAAACACTTCACATTTCCCCTTACACAGCTAGGCAACAAAAAGAAACAGGAAGAAAACAGTATTATAAAAAGAATATATATCTAGAGCAGTGTTTCTCAACCTCAGCAACTTTAAGATGTGTGGACTTCAACTCCCAGAATTCCCCAGCCAGCATGCTGGCTGGGGAATTCTGGGAGTTGAAGTCCACACATCTTAAGGTTGCTAAGGTTGAGAAACACTTATCTAGAGAACAGATTCAGGATCTCCACACTTCATGAAGCCGTTCTGTTTGCTGTGGAATGGAAGTGCTTGGTCTTATGTTGGTTCTTTTGCATCAGAGGTCATCAACAAGGCGCCCAGGACACTCCTAGACAATGCCCAGTAGCTCTCAAAATTAAATAAAAATTAACTTAAAAACAAATAAGCTATAATCTTAAGAAGCTGATAAATCACACAAGAGTTCACCATTCTTGCATGACAGTTCACATTAAAATGCCACTTTTCACTGAAATCTCATAAAATTGTATGATAACCTGAACATTCAGGTGATTTTTACTTAACTAGTGGTGTGGTCCACTTTTTCCTTCTGCCCATATAAGATAACTAGCTTAAAAACTACTGCAAATTATGTATAACTTAGCAAGCTTTGTATTGTAAATTGCTCTACACATGTACTTAGAAACAGTTACTTAACAAACTCTGTGTATTGCATCATATTGTGAAGCATCTGAGCCTTTTATGTGAATTGCTACTTAGAAAATAAGTTAAAGAGGAGTCTTGGGGTAGACCTAAAGACCCAGGAAGAAAACATGTTATGCAGCTGCCACCTGACTCAGGGCGCTCTGTCCACTGACATTACTTTGGGCTTCAGGCAAGTTGAAAGGTCATGTATTGGTATATCTTTTTATTTGTAATATTTTTCTCCTTATTCAATAAAGTTCCTTTTTGCATTTCACCCTAATTCAAGCCTACTGTCTTTGAATCCTAAGAACCTCTTGGCTACCAGCTGGCCACCAGAGCCAACATCATGAAGATGGTGCCTAAAAAGTTGTGAACCTCAGTATATATTAATGTTAGCTGTGAGAACAGTAACTTTTCATCAGTAAATACCTATAGGGTGGTAGCTTCAAGGTTCACTAACCCAATCAAGAGTCCCAGTGAGTTCGGATGTTTGAGGCTGCATGTTTCTCACTCACACTGCATGAGTTGGAACAAGGTGTAGAACCACTGATTTTAACAGGTCTGCTCTGTTAAAATCACAATTGTCTATTCCTCAGTGTTTGCTAGAGGAAATGTTCATGCACCACAACAAACAGGAGTGCTACATAAAATGTGTGTCCTCCAGAGTTTCCAAAGGCCAGAGAAAAGAATCCCAGGTCTTAGATGACTTCCATGCAATGCATAGACATGCAGATCTTCAGGCTTTCCATATCTGCACAATGGGAGCTCTAGTGAGAATGAGCTTAATGTAAGGGTTTTCTAGCATATATTATGGCTTCTGGTAAAATTGAAAGCCAATCACTTTCACTTATTTAGCGAACCATGGTTAGGACAGCTCATTGCTTAGTATGATGTGTTAACCCAGCCTTTCAATTCCTAATTTAGTGGACTTGGAATGCAACTATTTCCTGTTTGGCTACCCACCTCAAATAATGGACAAATCTGTTTCCCCTCAAGGAATCTGAACAAGATAGTTACATTTACATTAATTTTACCATAATTTTACACATCTGTTAATTTTACAACATCCACAGCAATTTAGGTAGCCTGCATAATGTCATCATTTAATTACAGTAGACACTATCGAAGGAGCTTGTTAAAATCAGGCCATCATAACTGTGTGTTGTATTCAGCCATAATACTCAAAATGTTTATCAAATCAATTCAGTTTTTACAGTTTTCACCAGGAGTTTATTTGCAAGTTGTGTTGTACATAAGAGATTCTAGTGAAATTAGTAGGCTGAATTCCATCAAGTTTGGTTTCTAGTGGATTGGCATGTCCAGTCAATAAATAGGTTATGTGAACTTCTGTTACCTCCCTTCTGTTACATTTGTTCCTGTAATATTATCACATTGAATGGTTTCAGACAGACAACATTCACCATGGAAGGGTGTATTTATTGGTTAGAGTTCTATCCCATCTTACTCCAGTAACTCAAGGCAGCTTATGCTGGGGTTTCCCTTCTTTTAGTCACCACAAAAACAATCCTATAAAGTAGGTTGGGATAAGAGTAACTGGGCTCAGTAAGCTTCTGTGACCGAAGGCAAACTTGAAGTGGGGTCTACCTATTTTTAATCTAACTCCTTAACCATTACTCCATACACACTCTGATTTACTAAGATATTAATTAAAAAGATTGCATGCTTATGCATGATAAGGGATCTTATTCACTTAAAGCAGGTGCAAATGTATGCAGGCATACAATAATACTATCCTCTCCATCCTAGTGGATTGCAGTCAAGAAAGGCCCATGCATCCATTAAAGGCCTCTAAATCACTGCAAATCAGTAGACTAGGTAGATAGACCATGCTTTCAGTCATCTATCATTAGTTCCGCACACTAGTTTGCCAAATGTGGATATAACTGTAGAAAACAGTATTGCGTATAGTTCTTTAAAAATACCGTTCTATGTGGGAGATGGGCAACTTCTGCTATAAGGCAATTTTCTTAGCCTCTTGACAACCCAGTAAATGTGATTAAGGCAAGACATCTACTTGGCTGAGAGGTGAAGAAAACAACCTATGGGAGAGGGAGAGATTCCACATAATGGGGTTACTTCTTGCTTTCTGTTTTGCACATAATGTCCTGGCCATAATCATTAATACTCGACACAGAATTCTGAAGGTACCAACTGCAACCATAAGAAGCATGAGGAGCTCCACAATTTGAAGTGAATGAGTTAACATGCTGGATCCTTAGAACCAACCCATTTCACAAGGTTCCAAGCCAGTTATCCCTGCTATGTTTGCCCCAGGTGGCTCTTCCCGTACCATTGTTATTATTTTGCAAGCAACCACCACCAGAGTCATCACATGTAGGGTGGGGAAGCAAGACAGAAGCAGTGGAAATACTGCTGCAGAAACAGAACTTCTTGGGGCTATCCTTGCCTACTTTGGATGGAGGACTGGTGGATGCACAGCCATAAGTGAGCCTTAGTTTGGATTTGGATGACATCCTAGATCATATTTAAAGTAACCAGACCTACAGTGTCCACCACCTCCATGATTATCAGTTCTGTCTGAGATGTTTTTTCTTAAACATAATTTGATCCATGGCCTGAGGGCAGACTTCACAGTAAGCAAACTATATAAAATGGTTTAGCTTTGTATGCAGATAAACATCAAGTCAATTATTCTTGAACTGCTCTGTTCAGGACTTGGGTTTTAATATACTGCCCTCAATGCAACTATCATTTGGAGGGTTAATCTGCTCTTTGTAGTTTGAGTTCACAGCTTCAGTTCCAGCAGAGGGTGAATTCTCAGCAGTAATGATTCTGATCATAATTCACAGCGTGGCTATGAATTAATGGGATAGCCACAGAAGTTACAAAAGTTGAGCAACAATTTGTTTCAAGGTTAACATGAGAATAGACCATTCCTAAATATATTTTTAATGATGGGTTTATGAGGCTGCATAATGCAGACCAACCTCTCAATCCAAAACACCCTACACAAAGTAACATTAAGTATTCTTGTAAATCCAATCATTTTCTCACTTCTTCCAGTGCACAGTATGATTTTGTCAAAGTCTATTTCAATATAACATGTTTCAAGCTGCAAAAATTTTACCCTATTCTTCTGATAATTTTGGGTCAATCTGCCATAGTCAACCTTTTTTGTTCATTTTGCTGAATGTGTTAATTCATTTATGTCACAACTTAATTATACTAATCTTCATGAATTTATTTGAAGTCACTTCCATTCAATATTATGGATACACCTAAGTATAGTCCTGACTTCCTCAAAAAACTGCAGTCATTGTATTAAGGTTTTAGAGCAAATCAAGCCCTGCAGCTCTTATAATTCTATATTGAATTACTTTTGCCTTCTTCAGAATAATTTAATTATTACTTATTTACTTCTTGAGATGCATAGGCCATTTTCATAAGCACTTGAAACCCTCAATGCATGATTTCTAAAATAAATGACATGTAAGTTAAAATTGCCCATGGGAAGAAAAACTTTGGTTTGCAAACTTTTTCCCCTCATCCCAATTGCATCCTATAATCCCTGATTTTCAAATTGCATTGAAAAAAAAATTCTTTCTTTTGGAAAACTTATTTAATGATCCACCAATCAGTTTCCCTTTTTCCATGAAACACCATGGAGTAATAATAATTAAAAGAGAACCTGCAAACCTTTGCTTCCACTTCGTGTCCAATATTTATCCAGAAAAAGCATTTTTTGCTAAAATTTGGCAACAGAAGAAAAAGCAGAATAAAGCCAGCTCATTTCTTCTAGATTTGTGTAATTTCTTCTGAGAATTTTCTACAGATACCATTTTCAGGAGAGATGCATCTTAAAAGAGCAGAAAATTGTTTCTCCCTACCCTAACATTTTATCTGCAGTTATCATTTAAAGATTGTGGTTTCCTCCAAGATCTATATTACAGGAGAGTTACAGCTTGCCCCAGAAAGGGTAAGTTTTTCTGATAATGTATTAATAAGATCAGGTATACTGTTTGTTTGTTTTTTTGTCTTTCAGCAAACAAACCTCTTCTATCTGTAATATAAAGATACATTAAAGCGGAACATTTCTGGTATAATTTTAAAAAATTAGAATACCCATCACTGTGATGGGACAATCTGCTTGGAAGCCAAGTCAGACTTTGTGTTTCATACAGAGATACACATTACAATCACAAATCCCAGCATCAGAGCAGAGACAGGTACAGACTCCTGGCTTCTAGAGTAGGATTGATTTTTCTATTCAGGAGTGGATGACGACAAATATTTTAAAAAAGAAATAAAACTATTAAATGTATTGTCAAAGGCTTTCACAGCTGGCATACGATGGCTGGTGTGGGTCTTCTGGGCTGTGTGGCCGTGTTCTGGACATGGCCACACAGCCCGGAAGACCCACACCAGCCAAAACTATTAAAGATAGTATATACTGATTTCTCTAAATTCCCTGTTGATTCAAGGCTTCAAATGAAAGCCAGTCAGAGTTCTGCAATGCAACTCTATGAATAGTTTCAGCAGTACGCTGGAACTCAGCACTGTCTGGAGAAATCTTTGACTTCATTCAGGTACTGCTCTAAACCGTGATGCGATCTGTGCAGTTTTGGCTTAGCATTTTATGCAGATCCAACCATTGAGGTCTGTAAAACAATCCAGTTTAGCATGCTATGTGAACCTGTCAATTATAGGTTAATAAATAATGGTTAAACAATGGCTGAGCTCCATATGCAAACTGAGATTTTGTGGAAACAGGATTTCAGGCACCTGTTGTTGAGAGATGACTATTGACACCATCCATGGAAGTATGCCTCACTTTCCTTTCCAGGAAAGAGAAGCAGCACCTGGGCAGGAAGGGCTGACTAAAGAAAAAACGAGCTGAAAGGTAGAACTACAGTAAAGCCAAATTGGGGGGAGACCTGAGAAGCGCCTAAAGGTAAGAATAAGTTTTATATTAGATGGATGTGAAAGTAAAAACTATATTCCCACCAGCAAGTTTGTGGTAATGAGACATTTCCACCATTTTTTATTTTTCTGGTTTTGCAAATACTTAAGGACCTAATATTATACATTATTCTTCACTATTATATATTCATCTCCGAAACTCAGGATGCCAAAACAGACTCACTGCCCTCAATCAAAGCTGAAAAGGTATAATGTGTTACACATCAGAAGGCAGAAAGAGATATTGTGTTCAAAACATTTTGGTTGCAGAGCTTTGCTTCCTAAGAGCTAGAATGAATTTCGGCAATGGACTGAAAAGGTTTTGTTTTTCCCAGCATTATTCTGCATGGATTTTCACCACAGGAATGATACAATAATCACAAAAACTATGGGTCAAGAGTTAATTCACCTACCTTTATGTTCTGGAAAGCATTCTTTCTCTCATGAATATAAATGGGTTTACTCAAAATGAAGTGGTACTAATTTCAGGTACTATTCTAAGCATCCCTTTAAGACCAAGTCCAAATTATATGTGATTGACTTTTGCACCCACAGTAGATCATACAGATGGATACTTTCTCTAGATTTCAGGTAAGTATCTCCACCATCTTGTATCTACAGACAACAGAGTGCTGCTTTTGATGGCCAAAATAGATGACATTTCTTTCAAACAATGATCAGCTTTGCATCTCTGCCAAGACTATGTAACATCACATCCCTTTGCTTAAGCGCAAAATAACCTGGAACTCATCTAAGGAGTGCTATAGACATTTTAAAGAAACAGATGACCTAACTTGGTGACAACCTGGTAATCCTGGATGCCAGAATATACTTCACTGGGGCCTTTTTTATTTTCTCAGTCACAGCGTATGAAGCTTAGATGTCAAGGGGAAAACACATTTAAATGTTCTCTGTATTGTGGAATTATGATCTACACAAAGCATAAATACCAAATGCTTCAGCTAGTATTGTGTACTCTTCAGTGCAGGGAGCATGGCTATTGAGTGAATTGACATGTCTTGATTACAAATCTATCTCTATGCTATAGATCCTATTCAGAACAAATATGAGGAAAAACTATTCTCACTATGACTTTACTGTAGCTCATGAAATGACTTGAGGTTCAGCTACATCTGCCAGTTAGTAGTGGAAAACATCTATTTGCTGATGTTACACCTCACACAGTAGGAAAAGGTCAGACTGGCAAGTATCATTGTTCATTAATTTAATAATGGCTAGCAAGTAGAAAGGCACAATTCAGAAAAGTTGAGCAGTTTTGAGCTGGGAGAAGAACAGGGCTAACGGTGCCATTTAAATCTACAGGACTTTAAAGAGATTGCTGTGGAGTTAACTCAATGGGACCTCAATCTTAAGGAGAGATTTAAATAGCTGTAAAAAAATTGTCCCTAAGACTATGTCTTTAGAACTGCCAAAAATCACAAATTGGACTGGTTACTACATCTGATGTATTATCTTCCCTATGCAAGAGCTTATATTTTCCCTGTACTGACCTCTGCATCTACACATTTGTATTGTTGCCTTATAAATATCGGAATAGGAACAAAAGGATACAATAAAATATTAAAAGGAAGACTCCAGGTTAGTTCCTAAAAATTCCATTTGCCAGCCTAAAGCAGCAGCAATCCAAAACGTCTTTGTCTAGGACAGAGATACTGAATACAAAATGCAGGTTGGGGGAAAGCATTTCCTTTCTTTTTACAAATCAAGCTTTGACACCCCATGATTATAAAATAATGCTTGAAAATGAGATCTCAGAATCCTGAAGCATTATTAATAATTGCCAAATAATATTTCACTGTCCTGAATGGGTACATGCCCCTCCAATGATCCCTTCGAAGCTGTATATATTATAATCAGAACTATGCGAAATAACAAATTATTCAAATCTGCCCTTTTTACATAATTGATACAAGTGGCATAATGGATAGCATAAAGAGAGGCATGCAAAGAAAGCTGAAAAGCCCTATTGTATCCAGCTGTCTTCCAGAGTCTTCAGCCAGACATTTCTAATAAGCAGCGAATATATGTAGCTCGGGGTTGAGTTGTTGGGTTCTTGGTGTTGTCTGAGCTTGCTTCTCTTCTTACAGACATTTCATGACCAGGCTAAGGAACATCATTAGAGCAGATGTTCCTACCCTGGTCATGAAACATCTGCAAGAGAAGCAAGCTCAGACAACACCAAACACCCAACGGACCAGAAGCTATATAACATTCCTACACAATTTTGTAACATTCTTACACAATTTCCCTTCACAGCTTTTCCAAGCAGTTGACAACGAATGGGATCCTACCTCTGAATATGGAGCCTTTCCACTGGCAGCAGAAATATTACCGGTACATTTCTTTGATTCTTTTCTAAATCCACCCAAATTACAGATCACCGCCACATCTTGTGGCAGATAATTGTACATTTATTTGGTTGCGTAAAGAAAAAAAAATGACTTTGTAATCTTGAATCTTCTGCGGCTCAGTTTAATTGGATGGCCTCCCACTGTGACTATGGGAGGGTTAAAAACTTGTCTTCCCTTTCTTCACGCCATTCATCATTTCGTATAATTCCTCTTCGTCTCCTTTTTTTCCCTCCCCTGAAAATACTAAAAGCCTAAAATACTAATTTTCTATTTTATTTTCTACGGAGGAAACTCTGATTATTTTAATTGTCTTTTTCCAGTTGTAGGACACCCTCTGTCTTGGAGCAATCAGAGCTATTGTACACAGTGCTTCAAATAGAAACACAGATTTAGATTGTGTATTTTAGTCATTTTATCTGAAGGTTCGATTTTTTTCAACCCTGTTCCTCATAGTTTCTTGCATGGAATTTATCATTTATCAAAGATATTCTGATTTTTTTCTTAACAAGCCTGCTCAGCATCAAAATCTTTTTCCTGGCAGTTCAGACCTGACAAATGTATAAGTGACATTAGGATTCCACCCTCATAATTTACATCATTTCTTACTTGTCTGCATTGAACAGCTGACATGCTTTTAAAATCTCACCCCACATCCTTTGGCAGTTTTGAGCCAGGGGAACCATCACTATCATTCACAAGCCTGACCACAATCCTGTTATCTATGACAGTCAATTCATTATGAAAAATGAAATCTTTCTTCCTTTCCTTTCCTTTCCTTTCCTTTCCTTTCCTTTCCTTTCCTTTCCTTTCCTTTCCTTTCCTTTCCTTTCCTTTCCTTTCCTTTTTTGGTCTGGTCCCCTATGCTTTGCAATGCAGCCCCTGGCCAATCACCCCAAAACCAGATGCAATATCCATGGCATGGACCTCTCTGGGTCTCTAAAGGAGACTTGACTTATCTTCAATCCGGCCTAATTTAAAGGACTGTTGTAAATAAGTTTTTCAAGCAGTGTGTGCACTGAAATAACAGTAATTCTAAAATGTAAGAATAAAAGGACTGTAATCTTTTCACATATGCATCTCCATAGATTCAAAGATCTCCTTTAGTAGCTAGGCAGGGAACAAAAATAAACTGCTGGTTGTTGTTTGGTAACAGCTATTTCATGAAAGGCCTTGCCAAAGGAGGTCTTCCAGACTCAGCCATTAATCTTAGAAAATTAATTTGGGTATCTCTGTCTAGAACTAATTTTGCAATGATAGCTTTAAGTGCTTTCTGAATTTAATATGTACTGGTATTTGCTTTGTAACAGAACTTATTTTGTTGATGTTATATCTCAAATGCCTGCTATAAAGCTCTTGATGGACTTGACCTATGAGACATAATTTATGAGAATGTCAGTTCTTTAAAATGATCTTTTTTCAGCAAATCAATCAATCAATCAGTGGGCTTCATTCATTTAGTCACCTGTATTTTAGTATCACAGACTCCAACTCTGACACTGTTATGTCACAGAATAATCTATAGGTAGTATGTCACTGTCCTTATTGGAGCTCTCAGGCTAGAGATAAATAGAGTTATGTTATGCCACGCACTCATACTAGAGATTCCATGTTTCCACCTCCCTGGGGGATGGACGTTTTCAGTATATTCAATGGGTTTACACAATACTCATACAGCTATGTGCCTTGTATGAAGCATAGTGACCTACGAGTTCAATTCCCAGTAGAAGGGTTTGAACCACATGAAATCTAATACTAACTATAATGGCTGCATGTACTTGATCAGTCCCAATAAAGTCACAGGATAGAAATCATGGAGAAATGGCATTTCTGCCACTTCTGACATTTTTTCTGAAGTTATCACTTTACTCAAACTGCTTGGCTGATTGGCTGAGACTGGGAGCATATCTGAGGGCTTTGGTGGCATTCCTGCATCCAGAGCCACTTAAGGTCTGTCTTCTCCTCCATCCAATCCTATCTGCTTCTCCCAATGTTTTTATGTATATTATGTTTTTAAGAGCCTGAGGAATACCTTTTTTAGATGATAGCAATGGAAGGAGCAGATTCATCTAACTGAATAATCAACAAAACAGCCCTGTAAATTTGGAACCCAGACAAAAGTTTCTAAATGTGCCTCTGAAAAGTTTGGAAACTTTATTATACCGTATGGTTGAGCAACAGCCCCTTCTTTCAAGGAACCACAAGCTATTTGTTCCTTCTTAGGGAGAATATGACAAGTAAGGGCTATATATACCCTCCACATGTAGCACAGCTCCCATTCTCCTGTCCTTCTCCAGCTGTTGCAGCCACCTAAATATTCTTTCCCGCTTAGCAGTTTCCAGTAAAAACAGCAGCCCTCTTCCCAATCAACCAACTCTACCTTCTAACAGATCAAATCCTTAAAATACATGTGTGACCATTCGTTACTGCCAGTGCAAAACTACGCAACGCTTACAAGGGCATTCCATTCTAATATGCGAGGGACGGCGCTACACGTGGCTCGCCTATATTGGGCGTCGGCAGGTCAGCCCTTCAACAACGCAGGCCCCGTCCTGTCCGTGGTGACTTGAAACGAGTCCCACGGACTTCAAAGAGGAGTACAGGTACCCTCAAGTTCACGCGCCGAGTTAAGCTCAGCCGCCACGTGTGGTACCAGATTCCAGTTTTCGTGTCCTTCGCATATGAAATCGAAGGGCGAGAGCTATTTGGTTGAACTGCAGGTGATCTACGACAACGTTATCTCCCGGGGACCACAGCCCCGTTAGGGAACCCTCGCGTTCTTCTCGGAGTGCAGCTTGCAAGTTTGCAGGCGACCAATGTCAGCGCCCGGCAGCGCAAAGCCCTGTTCCCAAACACGGAGCGACAGCTTCGCCAAATTTCCCCGCGCGTCACCCTTCGCTCCCCAGAGCAGGCACTCCACGAACGCGCCCGCCCCTTCCCCGACAGCTTGGCAAAGCTCCTTCTCTTCAGCTTTCGCATCTGAATGCGCCCGTGCAACGCGCGCCGAGTTAAGGGACGCCTGACGTCGTACCTCGGATGTAGGTGCACTTGTTCTCGTCCAGCAAACTGGAGCTTGATCCGCCCATCGTGCCGGCGATCGGGGCGACAGCGAAGGGCCGGTGAAGGGAGGAACTGATGCGCGGATGGGTGGAGGTATCGCGAGGAGCTGGACAAGGATGGTTTCCAACTCGACCTTTCCTCTCCTTGCGCCGCTCTCGCAAGCAGCTCCTCAGCCGCAGGCGCTCCTCTCTCTCAATCTTCCCCACTGCAGCCCAAGTGCAAAACTTCCTCCAGCCCCAGGGCACCGCCCGTTCAGGCTCCTCCTTCCCCGCTCTTCCTAGCAAAGGGTCAGGCCGCCGAAAGCGTCCCCCTCCAAGAGACGAATCCTCGCTCGGAGCAAACGAAGCGCACAAGCGAGCTTTCTTCTGGATTCCTAATTCCAACTCTCTCGTCTTTGACTTCTTCTGCAAATTGCTGAATTAAATTCAGAGCCCTCCTGAGAGATGCCCGGCGGGGTACGGGGGGGTGGGGGGGAGAGGTCTTTTATTTCTTCATGGCCAGCCAGCGAAAAATAAGTAGAAGCTGCCTGTCTTGACTGCACGTTAAAGGAAGGAAGGCTGGTGTGGTGATGGAGCATGTGTCGGCTGACCGCCGGAGCTCCGTTCAGGAAGATCAACTCCGTGGTTCAAATCTCATCTCTAACTTGCATCAGAAAAACTCTTCTGCCGGTGCTTGCCTACCTAAAGCAACTGTCCCTGAGAGATGACAGTAGATTTAATCATTGGTCATATGGCCTCCTAAGATAGCTTGGCCCATATCCTACTAAGCATGGAGATGTTTGCACAACATTGGACAATATGGTAATTAGTTTATGGAGTCCACCCCAAAAGTGGGGTTGATTGAGTCAACCAGGGTAAGGTAACCGGTGGGGGTTGTATGCTGTGGTTTCTGTGTTTTAATCCTTGTGTACCACTCAGAGTCACCAATGTGAGATGGATAAGCATGTCATATGAACACAGCCAGTGTTTCTTTGCTGATGTGGAAGAGGAGAAGGAAGAGGCAGTAAATTCAGTAACAGTTTGTGAAGCAGATTAGTTGCTGAAACTTGCACTAGAAATGAGAAAATAAAGCTCACATGGCAGGGACTGTTTCTGCTTTTAAGATACCCATTTCTGTTAACATGGTTCCAGTATCATTTGGTGGCCACTCCAAATGATGTGCTCATCTCTCAGCTTTGGGGACACTATGTGTCAGTTAACTGTTAACAACAATCGTACCTATGAAAGAGTGGTTATAAAAACGACTGAAATAGTTGATTTCATTCTAAATCAACTTTTGAATACTTGAAATCAACCTGAGAAGTAATTCTTAAGATCATTTTTTAAAAGGGTTTACCCATAAGTGACTAATTATAAGACCACTTTGTCCAGCTTTTAAACTTACAGCTGCTCTTTGGATTCTAACATTTCAGCCCAGTATTTTGGTTACAGCAGCATCACTGCTAATACCTTCCAGTAATGTTTTTCCACTAGGAATGCTGTCATGCAACATTGCCTGGCACACTTATACAAGCCATATGTCAGAGAACCTGTTTTGTAGCAGGTGATCCTAGCATCACTCTGTAGGATCACTAGCCAAACAGAGACTAAACTAAGTAGCTGATGACTATGATTCTGCTTGAAACAATGGAAAGTCACTAGCAGGTGGAATAGGCAATATCCGGTTCACTAGAGTGTTGTGGCTGAAATGAGGTAAGACTTTACTTTCAGAACACTTCCACCTGACCATGCAAACATGACAGGCCAGGTTGAATCCCCCACTTTACATAATCCTGTCAGATCCAAAGGAATTATTCTTGCCCCTAAACAAATCCCTCCCCTATGTGGTAGCAATGGAGGCAAATATGAAGAACCAAGCTCAGAGAACCCCAAGGACTCCACAAATCCCTCCCCCCTAATCCTTTCCTTGCTGAAAAGAAGGAAGTATTACTCACCCTTAACAAAGGCAGAATGCAATTGACTAGAGGCAGTGAAGATCCAGCCCCCAGCCATTGACTAAGACAAATCCAGTAAGGAAATTGCAACAAAGTGGATGAGAGCCACCTAATCCCATCAATGTTTATCTGCTTGCTAACAAGAGACAATGGCTATTTCTACCCCACTGCCACCTCTAAAAAGCATAATATGTCTTAACAATAAAACAGCTCTCTTACACAATCAACTTTACTCAGTTTTCCTTCTATGGTTCCAAGATCTGGCAGTAAATCAGAACCCTAGAATTCCTGTGCCACAATTCTTATGAAAGATCTTCCTTTCTATTGTTCTCTGTTCCTCTTCCTTTGCAGGTAGTCTTTGGTTAACAACCACTCCTTCAGCGACCATTCAAAGTTATGACAGCACTGAACAAGTGGTACTTATGATCGGTCCTCGAAGTTTCGGCCATCCCAGCACCCCCATGGTCACATGATTGCAATCTGGGTGCTTGGCAACTGGTTCACATTTACGACAGTTGCAGTGTCCCCATAGTCACGTGATTGCCATTTGCAACCTTCCCTGCCGGCTTCCCACAAGCCAAGTCAATGGAGAAGCTGGCAGGGAAGGTTGCAAGTTGCTCTGGTAAGTCTCCCCACCCAGCAGCAGCCACCCTCAGCCCTGCTGCACTTGTGCTGCACCTCACTGGCCCTTTACGCACCCTTGTGCACTCTCCTCTACCTGGCAGCAGTCACCCCCAGCTCTTCCGTGCTTGCCCCATGCCTGGCTGACCACCCATGAACCCTAACGCACCCTCCCCACCTGGCAGCAGCCACCCTCAGCCCTGCTGCACTTGTGCTGCACCTCACTGCCCTCTACACACCCTTGTGCACCCTTCCCCACCTGGAAGCAGCCACCCCCAGCCCCGCTGTGCTCGTGCCATGCCTCACCGGCCACTCGCACACACTCACACACCCTCCCCCACTTGGCAGCAGCTACCTCCAGCCCTACTGCACTTGTGCCATGCTCACACTGCACTGTGCCACACCAGCCACCCACATACCATCATGTACCCTCTCCCACCCAACAACAGCCACCCACAACTGCACCACACCTGTGCCATGCCTCGCCAACCACCCACAAACCCTCACACACCCTCCTCCACCCAGCAGCAGCCACTAGTCTGCTTGTGAGCCACCTGGGACTTGTAACTTCCTGCCAGCTTCCCCACTGACTTTTGTTTGTTGGAAGCCAGCAGGAAGTTGTGAGGTGGTCCTTGCTTAATGACCCACAATCCTCACTTAATGATGGCAGTGGAGACTGCTGGGATTTCTGTCGCTAAGTGATGCAGTCACATGATATTGTGCTTTACAACCGCATCACTTAGTCCCAATTATCATCATTAACCGAGGACTACCTATTAAAGTTGGAACTCAATGATCTTTGTTTCAATAAAGTGTGATCTTCCTCCTCAGAGGTGCGCTCCATCTTTCGCATCCAGGACAGGTCAAATAAGTATGACCTGTCTCTCTTTCTCTCTTTGAATTTTTGTAAGAATAAAATGACTCCTGAGTTTCTTGGGCAAACAACTAAAGAAATAACCATGGACATGTTTTATGAAAGAAAGGATACACATATTAAGGAACAGAGGAAATTATCATAGGTTTTGGAGGAAATGGGTCACATACAGTACAGCCACAAATTGTATGTAGCCATACAGTACATTGTTGGTTAGTTGATTATCTTCTTGAGGGCTATAAGATGCATGAATCAATATAACTGGAAAAAAACTCCAACAGATTCAATCTGAGGCTGCATCAAGAGAAGTATAGTGCCAGTTCAAGACAATCCATCATTCTTTCTATCCTGCAATGGTCAGACTATGTCTAGAACATTGCAAACCTTTCTGGGCATTGAATTTTAGGAAGGACATTGAGAACTTGGAGTGTAAGAGGATTTTCTTACACTGGAAATCTTTAAGCAGACTGGATGAGCTTCTGTTGGGGATACTCTAGTAGTAGATCCCTGCTGTGGGCAGAAGGTTGGACTTGACGATATCTAAACTTCCTTCCAACTTTTACATTCTGTGACATAAATGTTCTAAATAAATGAATAAGACTTTCCAAAGAATACTGTTGTGGATTCATGTATTTATTTTGAGGCCGTTATTTAGCAAAAGTCGGTTTGTTAGTGGGTGACAAAGTGAGTTAATATTGAGTGAAAATGCAAGCTCAGTTCCACCTACAGTAGGATGATGTTATGGAGTAGATCAATGGTTGGTAACTTCTGAGTTTCATGGAACTCTCAGCTCTGTTTCTGTAGCCCTCAGAATCCCCTCAGAAATTTGGCAGTACAATTTTTATGGTTTTATGAATGTATTCATGGACTATAGTTTGCATATAGACTTCTGCCACTTCCGAAGTGTGGGTTTCTTTTAACAAGGTTTTGAAACAATAGATTCTGTCTGGTCAGAGAGGTACCGCTTTAGAATTCTTGCTAATCTTTTCTACATTCTTATTTATTTGACTGCTAATTCATATCATCAACAAATAAAAATGAACATTTAAATCAGAACAATATCAGAAATAACCATAAAGAGCAAAGATAAAACTCCACATACAATCACAAATAATTTTTATTGTCAATTCTTGATGCCTTACCAAAATAGATTTGAAGGGACTTTATGCAACAAAGAGCTGACTCATTGACCTCAATCTCAAGTCCTCTTTCCCTCCTTTTTTATCATTTTAGGACCTCCTGTCATATCTGATACATGAATTTTGTATAGTATGGAAGGGCTACTTTTCTTTTTTGGTCAAGTGGATATAGCCAATTCTTCAAAGCTTCTTAATGATCATATAACTTTTTTATACCTGTGTACAAAAAAAGAGAGAATGATTTGCCTCATACTGAACTGAGTACCCTAAACTGTTCTTAGGATTAGGAGTAAAATAAAAATAGATGTTTTAAGGAAAACTAATAATTTACTGCCTGAGTATCTCTAAGACCGCCTGCTCCAGAGTGAATCTGCCCATCACATAAGATCTAGAAGAAACCCTGCTGGGGTTCCCATCTATGAAGGAATCCCATCTACAGGGACCCCAGAGCAGGGCCTTCTCAGTGAGGGCACTCTTTCTATGGAATAGCTGGTCCCTGTATATAAGAACAGCTTCTTCCTTACTGAGTTTTGGAAAAGAGATGAAAACGTGGCTCTGGAATTAAACTTTTGAGGGCTGTTAGGTTTTCTTTCATGATCTACCTCTGTTGGTTAGGGCTATTGTAATATATATTAATTTTTAATTTTTTAATGATTTTACTGTATTTCTGTTGTATGCCACTCAGAGCTATTTTGGGGTAGAATAGCAAAGGAATGCCAATAATAGACAGTAGTGTTTTACCAAGCAATAAAAAAGATGTTGTCATGACTTAAACTCTGTTTAAATCTTATAGAAGAGAGAATCATAACTGCATTTCTTTAATCATTACAAAGGGTTAATCTTTTGTAATAGCTGTGCTGAAGTATCTAAGCTCATTTGGACTATTCTGAGGTCTAGCACCTTCTTGAAACCATCTCAGTAACTTTTTAGCAAGGCTTATTAACATGGCAGACAGTTTAATTGAAATTAACTTCACATCTTGCTACTGCACAAAATGTATTTAACTCAAGTGGCAATTGGGTTATACCTCTCTTGGGACTCTGAAGAAAAATGAATATATAATTTGCAAGCAAATGTAGTCAGTGGTATTCTATATCTAATATTCTTGTTTTTCCTTAAGTTCTGTTCTATAATAAGTTTAAACAAAATAGGAGAGAATGTGCATTCCTGCTTGGTGCCTCTATTTAAAAATTATTCATATCTTCTCCATTAATACTAATTACTGCTTATGTCAGGGAGTGCAGCTGATTAATTATATACGTTAAGTATATTCAAAGCCTATTTCCAATAATATACTTGGAAGAAATTTGCATTTCACTTTGCCAAGTACTTCAAAGATACCTAGATAGAGCAAAGTGAGTAGAATATTGGTATCCTTAGCATAATGTAATATATTTAACAGACTTCTAATTGAATCAACAATGTTTCTTCTATGAATAAATCCAGGTCACTTAGGAGATACATAATTACTCAGCAGTATATTTAACTAAAAGGAGTGAATATTTTATCATCACGATTTAACAATGCAGTAGGACTATTGGATGTCCTATGTTGGAGATACTTATTAAGATTAGGGAAAATCAGAATCCTAGTGTGTTTTCCAGCATCAGGCATGCTTGCACCTTTGAGGATATGATTTTATAAATGGCATAGCTACAGTAGTCATTCTTCTAGAAAATGTCTTATAGTATTTGAGACCAAATCAATCTATATCTGGAGTAGTACCATTTTTTTTTTCATTTCTTATAACACAAACTCCCTGGTGACAGAAGACTGTTTTTTTAAAAAAATGTCCCAGAAAGTTTGCTCACCCCTGAAGTAGGTGAATCTTTGTTCTCAGATCTACAGTGTTTCTTTGTTGCATCAGCAAAAGAAGATTGTATTAGTTCCTTGGCCCACAGATAATTGTGTGCAGTGGCAGGCTGCATGTGCAAAACTGTGTTTAGAAGCTCTGATGGAAAACAAATTATGGAAGTCCAGTTTGGATGAAATGTAAGGGTACAATGGAGGAGGAACAAGTTCAAAAAGTGTTTGAGAAATGCTGTATTAAGCAGGGATCACTCTGCTTCCTGGATAGCAACTGTAACTAACATAAATATTGAAGGTAGTGATGACAGACTGAAATCAGACTCATTTAGTTCTGCATAAGATGACCACCACCCAAACCATTTCAGAGAAAGAAATGAGCTGATGCAATCAGAATAAGCAATCTGAAAGTGCAGCTGGGTTTAAATAGTTCCTCAAATTCATATTCTTCTTTCCATACCAGAGAGCTGCCTTGAAACCTGACTGCCAGGATGAAGGCCAGCTGTCACTTCGGACACTGCAAGGCAGATCCTGGGAAGCAGGGAGAGATGGAGCAGAGTTGGAGGACGTGGCCTATAGCCTGCTTAAGATATTGACCCTCAGCTAGTATACTTCCCTCAGTGGTCTATTTGGGGCAGGACTTTGGGGCTAAAATCCAGGGTTTCAGTTATCTAGATGAGCAAGATGGCTTCCTAGGTGTTATAGGGCTGCCTCACCACATACTGAATGAAACAAGATCATACAGAACCCAGCATTACCAGTTTTGGGAAAGGGGCCTCTGTATGGATTAAGAATCTAAACTCTAAAGTGATCTAATTGCCCTACTAGCTGCCCTCAGATGCAATGATGGTCCCTGTTCTGTTATTGGTATTCAAGTAAGATTCCCCTGCCATTCATTTTTGTTCATGGAACTGGAGAAAAGCATCTTGCCCTTGATTACAAGGAGCAAAATGTGTTCAATTACCGCTTGGGATGAATTCCACAATTTGGACTAAAGCAGGTGGCCTTTCTTCCTACAATAGGAAGTGTTAAGATCTCTGTCTCCAGCCCAGTCCTTGTGGAGTTTGTTTCCTGACTTGGCCTGCCAGGAAAAGTCAAACCGCTTGTTTTACTCCACTGGCAAACTGATCTATGGACAAGAGCAGCTGATATTCTTATCTTCACCCTGTTGACAGCTTAACCTGTTGATTTCTTATCAGGCTGGTTCTAAATGCTCAGGAGCAGGCCAAATCAGGTGGACCTTTTGTTTTGTTTTATTTCTTTTTCCTGGCCCCTGAGGTTGGCCAGCAAGATAAAAACCATGTTGTAATCCAATGCTTTAAAAATGCCAGACAAAGCAGGTTGGCATAAGCACAAAAGATCAATAGCCAAGATTTCTTTAAAATGGTAAAGTTTTAACATAGCCATAAAAGGGAAATACTGAAGTAGCTAACTGGATGCAGTTCTGTTCTCAAGTTTTCTGGTATCAGCTCTTCATGGCAGGCCAAGTCAGGAAACAAACTCCACAAGGACTACTGGAACTTTATTTTATTGTTGCAGGATATAATAACAGAATCTTGAAAGCCTGACAGAGATTCTCTCTCTCTCTCTCCTCCTTTACCAAAGGGAATCAACTTGGGTGACTTCCTTTTTTACTCCCTCCTCCCCTTCAGGGCCCAGCTCATGTTTACATAATGAAATACCTTCTTCAGGGCTATCTCTGTACTCCTCTACACATGGCATGGATCTGAGAGCTATCCTGCGATGAAGGAGTGGATCAGGAGAAGCTTCCGAACAAGTAGACTTGGCATTATTAAACTCCCTCAATGATGCTGAGACAGCAACTGACCTAGTTGTTCTAGCACAGGGTTCGGTAGACTCTAACTCAGACCAGGAGCCTCTTCCATCCAGTCCCCATGAACACCTGTGCCTGAAGTGGGAGGGGCAAAACACAGAGAGGTGCAGGAGTGATCAGCTGTGTGTCTTCAAGTGCAGGTTAAACAAATTAGAGTTGCTCTAATTTGGACTCCTGCACTAAGTAGTAAGCTGGACACAGTGGTCTAAATGGCCCTTTCCTAGTCTAGAATTCTGCAGATCTACCATTCCTTACAGCCTCTAGTCCCAGCATAGTTCATTTCCTTAGTTAAATTTAAAATACTGGTGCTTATTTTGAAATCCATACATAGATTGGGACCAGGCTGTATAAAGTCATTAATGTATTCTGATAATCTCTGGAGACCATCCTTCCAGAACCCCTACTATTAACATCTAGTGAGGCCGGGGATGAGTGGGAAGATGTGCTTTTTCGTTATGGTGCTCTAATTGTGATATATTTCCCCCATTTAGATTTGCAGTAAAGCATTAGGTGAACATCTCTCAATTCCCCAGACTTTGGGTATGTGATGAAGTTGTTTTTAATGGCTGCAGCTTTATCTTACTGTTTTATTTTTAGCTTTTCAAATGTAGATTAATGTTACAAATTGCCCTGGAGTACACTTTGATGCATATTTGTGATACCATTGCAATTAGACCCTTCCATATCTGGCATATCTGGCTCTGTTTCCTTACTTTGCCTTGTTATATCCTGTTATCTTATCTGGCTGAGATTTTACAGTGCTCTGGGAGGCATATTGTTCATATAGAATCTCCACAAGGTGGCAGTGAGCAGCAACATCTAAGAAAATATATGCAGTGCACAAACTCATGATAAAAAAGAAAGAAAAGAGAAAAGGAAGAATTTGCATGAATATTCTTTACTCAACACTATTATATTAGTCTCATATACGTGCTTAAAACTTGTAGTACAATTGACCTGTTTGTGTTTGACTCAATTTAAAAAGATTTAAAAGCAAACATTTGGAAGATTAAACCCACAAAGTAGCACACAAAGACTAATTTTCTAAACAATAATCCAGTCGAGACTGCTGGTAATAAAATACGTGCTCAAATATGGAGAGAGAAGTACCTTCTTCGGACCATTTAGAACTAATGGAGAATGAGGGGTCCTCTTCCCTTCTACTAGCACTCTTTTTTCAAATAATAAAAGCATGCAGTGTTGATTTATGTGTTAGCTTCCACCCAAAGGGAAATCATAGCTTTTACAGAAATCAGTGAGTTTTCCAAATACAAAATTAATATGTGAGATAAATTTCTAGTTCTGAAGAAGCCACAGTGTCACAGGATCAAGTTTTTTTGTGTTTGCTTGCCAAGCTGCATCATCGTCTTCTACATAATGATTATGTTTTCTGTTCTGGGATTTGGCCACTTTACAGATAGTCCTCACTTAACAACCACTTGTTCAGCAACCATTCAAAGTTATAACAGCACTGAATGAGGAGACTTACAACCAGTCCTCTTAGTTGCAGCCATCACAGCATCTCCACAGTCATGTGACCACAATTCAGGTACTTGGCAACTAGCGTACAATTACAACAGTTGCAGCATCTCGCGGTCACATGATTGCCATTTATGACCTTCATTGCCAGCTTCCAACAAACAAAGTCAATGGGGACCATTCCAGTTACCGTCATTAAGTGAGAACTACCTGTATTCTACTTAATTTCACCTTAAATATTAATAATTTAATGTATAAGATCAGCATGAATAATATTTAACTGTGGGACCAAATATTGTCCTTGGTTTATAGAACTGAAAGATAGTAAACTTGGGGTTCTGCCAGTGGCAGGTCAATTAAGGATATTCGGGAAACTGCTTTTTTTCCTTCCCAAGAAAAACATAATAACAGGGCGAGGGTGGTGGTGGTAGAATGACCAATCAGTCCCCTTCCATTGCCCAGAGAAGGAGAAAATGTATGGAATCGGATGCCCTCCCTTCTGACAGAACATATTTGTATCAGAACTGTTTAAAGCGAAAGAACACTTTCACTTTGCCACCATTTCCCTCTTCTAATCCCTGTCAAATAATTTGAAACTGACCTTTTTCTTTACTTCTGTCAATGTTTAAATGCAAAGAATACCATCAGACAGTCAGTGCTTATTTCAGCCAAGCAATAAGAGACTCTAAAGAATGTAATTCAATCATTGCCCCCACCTCTCGGCTACTACTGGTCCTGGAGCAATGCAAATCCCCTCACCCCTCTTCCATACAAGGAAATAAATTAAATTGCTAGTGCTCCCTGTATACGGTTTTAGTATACATTGTGTGTATTCGTTTAGTTGTTTGCAAAATAATCTGAGTGGTTGCTATGAAGGGAAGTGTTCTGGTGACAAAGCCACCATTCCTTCTGTATTTAAGCAAATTGTAAAACTAAGATGGCAGCAATTTTGCAATCAGGCATTTTTCCAATAGTTGTGACTACAGTTGCATAGGTGTTGCTTACAGACAGGGACTAGTAACTGCACACTTTGATGGGTGTGAACGGAAGAATTATGATTGCCTCTATCTTTTGTGTTGTTTGTTTCGGTACCAGGCGTGGAAAACATGTAGCCCTGCAGATGTTTCTGAATTACAATCCCAAGGAAAACCAGCACATATTGCAAAAGTGAGGAATGCTGAGAGTTGTAGTTAGCAAGATCTGAAGGACCCACTTACTCCCCAGCCAGGTTTTAGATTGTAAACCAGAGGTCATGAATTTATTAATGGCTTTCATTTTAGCTGTTCTGTCTTCTTCATCTCTAGCTTTAGAAATTATTTTCATCTCATGTTCGGCTTTACTGCTCGCTTTAAGCCATAAAATGCGACAGCCGGTTTCAGTCGAAAAGCTAGGTAAATGCAGATGATGACGACGAAAGCATAAGGAAAGATTGTGTGTAAGGTGTAGACTGTTACAGTTCAAAAAAAGCTTTTTCAGCACAACACAACATTGAATTGCACTTAAAAATCAAGAGCATCAGTGCAAATGCAGAAAAATGCCTGCTTGGAAGACTTACCTTTTTTAATAGAAATTTTATTGAAAGTTACAATTAAAAATGTAAAAACTAATACAAACTAAAAAAATGAATAAAATGAAAAAATTGAGAGTGCAGAAAAGAAAAAAATAGAAAGGAAAGAAAAAATAAGAATATATTAAAGAAAAAGAAAAGAAATAAAGAAATAATTTCCCCCTTCATCACAAGATAAACAATTTTAGTAACTTACCACCTTCTCTTAAATACAACAAATGATCTCTTCTTCCCATATCCCATTTCTTATCTATAAACAAATCCTTAAAGCCTCGTCGTTCAGTTCTGATCAGCAAAAGTCTGTTAAGGGTTACCAGAGATAACAACATATCTATTTTAACCTTGATCAAATAAATCAACTTTATATTTCTTCCTTTTACTTTTAACAATCATGATCTTTAATCCCTTCAAATAATGTCC
Organism: Python bivittatus; assembly: GCF_059951505.1. Taxonomy (NCBI): domain Eukaryota; kingdom Metazoa; phylum Chordata; class Lepidosauria; order Squamata; family Pythonidae; genus Python; species Python bivittatus. The sequence continues at coordinate 9,656,388 of NW_028277098.1, forward strand.
TAAAATTTTATTTCTTTTCATTTTTTCTTTGTATTTTTTTAAGCTTTAACAAGCCTCTTTTGTAAATCCAACTTAGGAAGATTATCCAGGTCACTCTCTTGGTTTGTTATTTGTATAATCTCTCTTAATTATTAAGACATCAGCCAGTTTCTTTCGTATGTCCAGTGTAGCATCTTTTTCCATATCATTCTTGTACTTTGTCATTTTAAAATCCACTTTCAGATCAGTCTCAATCTTGTCTGGTAAAACTTGTTCCTCTTCCATAATGTCTTTTAAACATAGTCTATCTATAGAGGCAGACACTCTTAAAATTAACTTCTGGGTCCATTAGTTAAAAATATCCTTCAGTATGTCCAATGTTAAACTATTTTGCTCCATTCTATATTAGCAAGTCAGATTCTTCTCCTTTAATTGTAATCTTTAGTTCCTTCTGGTTCCCTCTAATGTCCAACCTTCAAAGTCTCATCCTATCATGTTTTTTAAAATAGAATTCAAAACAAAAGCATTTTCCCACAGGAAGGATTCTTATAATTAATTCCAAATTCTTATTTCAAATCCATCTGGACCCTTAGTCCATTTGTAACTTTCCAGAATCAAAGTCCTATCACCTTTTTGCTGTTTATTCCAAAATATATTTTTTAAAGTCCTTAAACTTGTATTTAAAACTTCTTTCACTAAGGATTGAAGGAAACTCACCCAGTGCTATAAAACATGTCGATCCAAAGGTTCCTAATAGCTGAAAAGCAGTTAGCAAGCAATATCCAAAAGTGACTAGAAAAGGAAGTATGTGAACCTAGTGTTCTTTTTGAAAGTGGCAATCATGGTTTGAGCAAAAAGATAGCTATCCCCTCATCTCCCAGAGATCTAAACCTGCCGGAGACCACTGTGTTGTGGTCTCCTTGCAAGGAGAACTGTATGGAGCACTTGTGAGTGATCTCAAGTCCTCTCTTGTCCAGAGAGGAATTACTTGCCGGCTCTTCATTCCACTGAGGTCCATCTTCAGTTCGCCATTTCTTCCCTGGAAGTCCAGAAGACTTATCTTTTTGGCAGATGGGACTGTGGTATTCGGTGCTAGCTGAAACCTTCAGAAAATAATAAATGTCAGCCTTAAAAAATGATACAGTCTTAGTCTAGGAACAAGTGAGGACTATTAAGTCTGAAGCTTCAACTAAAGTGCCATTCGAGCATTTACTGGAGGCTCGATATAGCCAAGACACTGAAGCAGCCACTTTGAGGGCTTTCATTTTCCTGCCCTAAAGGTTCTTCCCCTGATGCATTCAGCAAAATGAAGTGGCCAGCTGAAATCATCTTCTTCAAAGTTTCAATTAGAAGCATTGAACTGGAGGGTCTGATTTATATGAGACAAGGTGCTGCCTCAGATTAACTTGCTCGTTTGATCTGACTTGATGAGGCATTATGAAATGAAAGCCCCTTGCACAGGGCAAGTATTTATGTCAAATCCTAAATGATGATTTTAAACACAGCTTAGTATTGGTATAAACAATATGAGCTTGGGATGGAATTGCAGACCCACCACAATGAAATAGAGAAATCCCTCTCCATGTTTAGACTATAGCTGAGTGGCAGAGTATATATTTTACAGATAGGAAATCTCCAGGTCTAGTTGGGAAAGATGCTGGCTGAAACCCAGAGAGCTACAGCCATTTGTCTAGCTAGATGGAGGAATGGTTTGAAATACAGGCTAGATTTTTCTTTATAAATGCAACATACAATTGTTACAGGGCATTTCTACTTGATAGGAAATACATTCCCTCTGTGTGTGAGTATGTGCATTGCCTCTCCTGTTGCGTACTTTATTCAACTTAAATAGAGTAATATAGTAGCAATACAAACACATTAATCCAAGGGGGAATTATGGGCCTTTTGTGAAGATTTCTGTTTTCCTGCTTAGCTAGCCATTTTCAAATATATTTGCATCGAGACTCCTTTCCAAAACAAGCCCTGCTGTATTTTATTTCTCTTAATCTATCCCATAGCCAAATTCCTGGGTGGAATATATATAGTAGTAAGAACAGCAACATTTAACAGAAAATAAAAGATGACAGTAAAAATGTTTAAATGTTTAACCTAAGGGCAACCTAGTCACAATCTATGCTTTGGGATTCAGCAGGGAGTAGTTTGGGGGTGGGGGGAGGGTGCTTCATTTGCAGAGGTAGAATTAAACATTCTCCTAAGGCAGTGTTGTCCAAACTTGGCCACTTTAAGATGAGTAGACTTCAACTCCCAGAATTCCCCAGCCAGCCATGCTGGCTGGGGAATTCTGGGAGTTGAAGTCCACTCATCTTAAAGTGGCCAAGTTTGGACAACACTGTCCTAAGGGCTGTTCTGCATGGCAGCTCGAAAGCATTACTATCTGGCGAAGGCACTGGCAGTAAATGATGCCACGTTAAAAAAGTGCTGATTGCACTCCTTACTTCTACTCAGTCTCACAATAGTGGCTCAGCTTGCACCAGAAGTGGAAGGAGAAGAGCAGGGTGAGGAATGTCTGCTTTGGTGCTAGTAATGGGCAGCAGAAGACCTGTGGCATCACTCCATGCAACTGGAGAATTGGAAGCAAAGGATTTCTTTTGTACTGCTCTCCTCTCCCCTTCTCTTTCCTTGTTTCTCCACTCATTTATTTTTTGAATGTACATGGCCACCCAACTCAAACCTTCCCACTCTGGAGGGGTACAATAGATCCCTCCAACAAAACAAATTCAGTTAAAATCCAAAAAGGTGACCAGGAACTCACATTCATACCCCTCTCCAGAAGGGACCTCCAATCATCCTGTCCTCAAGGGCCCAGGAAAAAGCCAGATTTCCTGCCTTTTTGAAGGCCAACAGAGTTGGGGCCAGCTGTATCTCCAGGAAAGAGGGGGGTAGTGCGTTCGAGGCCAGGCCATGTTACCCAAGGCAAGACCTGTTTACCCTCTTCTCTCTTCATTGCTTTCCTAAGTTGTCTAGTAATCTTAATTCTTTGGGAGGGTGGTATATAAATCTGTTTATATATATGTATGTATGTAAGTTTAATTATGTTCATTTTTTAAAAATGACAACAAAAAAGTTACACATTAGGAACAGCAGCAGCAGCAGAATGAAATCACAATAGTAATGTTTTCATCTTATACAGTATAGTTTTCATGAGAGAGGGGATCCCAAAGGGGGCAGTAGGAGGACAAAAATGTAATGATCTGAGTGGATAAATATGGAGGGGGGGGGACTTCTTTAGAGCTTTATAGGTTAATAGCAACACTTTGAATTAGACCTAGAAAGACTGGCAGGCAATGCAGAGGGCAAAGCACTGATATGATGTGAGTGTATTTGTCTGAATTAGAAGCCTAACAGCTCTGTTTTGAAATAAAGTGAAGTTTCTGGGCCATTTCAAAGGCAATTCCATGTATTACTCATTGCAACTGTGAACATTGGAGCAGATAAAATGGGGATCAAAAGACCCTGGGAAGAGAATTAACCATTTTGTAAACAAATGCCAGGTGGAAGACAGTGTGGGAAAAGGCCTGTAAGCAGCCCTCTGCCAAAAAAGCAGCAGAAAGAAGCCCAGGAGCTGACTCTGAGTCTGTCTTTCTGCAGTTGCTTGACTCTGTATTAAAGTATTGACCTAAGTGGAGTCCAGATTGCTGAGTTCCAGAAAGGATTACATACTGCAAGGGGCCAAAGCAACTGCTTAACAGCAGCAGAAGGTTGCCAGAGCATAAATCATTGTTTTAAGTCTAATTGTTCAGACAGCATCAGAGCTGGCATACCAGCCTCAGCTGATAATTGGCCTTCTGAGCCACTGGGACCACCTGAGCTTCCAATGACAAAGTTGGAGCGAAGATCACTCCCAAAATACAAGCATGTTCTTTCAGATGGAGCACAACCAGAATGATGTTCACTTAATTAGACAGGGAAGCTTTTCACAAACAGCTTGTTCTGCCTTGTTTAAGTCTCAGTTTATTAAACCTCAACAAGTTGATTACCCTGCCAGCACATTGGTTCAGAGCATTGATAATATTCTCTTTTTGAGAAAAAGAAGAAAAGTAGAGCTGGATGTGTCATGGTACATCAGCTCATATATGTTCCTAGATAACCTTTCTTAATGGTTTTATGTGGGTGTTAAAAGTACAGGGAACCCCAGAGGAACCCCAGAGCACAACTGCTATGAAGTAGAACAATGGTATCCCTTTTTGAAATTACCGATACAGAAATGAAGAGGATCATTTTACTGTAGATCTTGCACATATCAGTTCAAAATAACTTATCCATTTAAAGATATTAAAATTAATGGTACTGAAAGACCAAAAGGACAAACTGAGTTGCCTGACCGTTGCCTCTTTTAAACAAAACCTCAACATGAATATCATACAATTACAAAGATTTGGTTAAAACCACATAGTGCAATCTAAAATTCATAACCAGAGTATCAGAATAATGCAGCATTACATAGCTTTAAATATTTAAAATCCAATGTGCACTCATAAAATGAAAAGTCCAAAGGGAAAGGCTAAGGTATAAAATTATGTTTAGCCTCTTCTTGAAGCAAAGCAGAGAGGAAGTGGATTGCACTTCAAGGGGAATGGAGAGTTGGCGCCATTGGATATCCTCATTCTATTAAATCATAGAATCGTTGTAGCTGGAAGAGGCTATTGAGCTCAACCTCATGCTCAGCATAGGAATCCAAATTAGAGCAGATGGCTGTTTAGTCTCTGAACATGTGCAACCATGGGGAACCTAGCAGCTCTCTAGATAACTGCTTCAACTGTCAGATTGTTCTTATCGTGATGTTTTTCCTGACATTCATCTGAAATCTGTTTTTGTATAACAAGCCCATTATACCTTGTCCTACACTCTGGATGATATAGAGCAAATCTATCCTATCCTGATATCTATCCTATCCTGATATCCCCTCAGCCTTCTCTTCTCAAGGTGAAATACATCCAGTTCCCTCAATCTTTCTTCATGGGAGTTAGCCTTCAGCCCCCTGATTTTCCTTATTGCCCTTCTCCTACTCTAATGTAGTTTGTCTGAATTTCTGATGGATCCATCATTCTCAAACAGATCAGATGAAAAACCAAAAGAATCTTAGCTGCTTTAAAGATGCATATGATCTTTAAGATGCATATGATATCAAAGCTGATATGAAAAAGATTTCCAGCCCTAGTCAGAATGCAGTTGAAAGAAGAGAAGGCTTGCAGCAAGTCTTTAATTAATATAAAGCTGAGTAACTTTATATTAATTACATAAATTGCAAATTATGTAATTAATATAAATTAATTAAGTAACTTGCAATTGATTTTCAGAAGATTACGGACTGGAAGAGCTGGTGACCCCCAAGTCTTCAAAAATGGAGATGAATATGTATGGAAAAGAGAGATAAAACTTGAGACTTCAGGGGGGAAAAAAACCAAAGGAAGCACTTTATTCTCGCTACTTTTCAACCAGAGAACAAAGAAGGGGCAAGAAGAACCATGTATTTTAGCTATGGCAGCTATAAAATTACAGGTTTCAGCAGTCCCTAATCCTGTTTCCTGTATGTCATTACATTTTTATATTTTTCTTTTCTCAACTTTCTGGAAAAAAATATTTCTGACTTTTAAAGCACATGGTTTAAGATTTGGCTATAGCAGAGTTTATCATAATCCTTCTGCTTGATTTTTGACTGAATACTGATTTCTGTATTCTGCAACTGATTTTAATCTTTATTTTCAGTCCACTTCTCTAATCTATGGAAATTACTGATCATGTTTTCCAGGTATGAATTATCCCATTCAGTTTTGTATCATCTGCATCTTTGTTTGACACTGACATCAAAGCCATTAATAATAGTTTGAACAGAATTCTGTGACATTCTGCTCAAATCTCCTTTCAGGCTCATAGAGAAGCATTGATGAACATTCTCTGAGTACAGTTTTTGAAAAGACACCTGATTGTCATGCTATCCAGTCCACACCTAACTAGCTTGCCAATCAGAATGTTATGGAATACTTTCTAAAAGTATTTACTGAAATCAAGATACGTTATGCTCAGTTTTTTTAATGTAACCTACTCAATTTGCATTGCATGCTCTAGAAGAGGCAAGACAGAGAAGTGTAGGATGGTGGTACCCTGTCTTACCATGACTCAGGGATATGATGAATAAGGTAGAGAAAGAGAAATATAAGTCAAATGTAGAAATTGGGAATAGAGAAATTATATCAAAAGAAAACAGTATTATAATTTATAATAAAATATCAGAATGGGCAGACAGCAGAGAAAGAGTTTGGTGTAGACTAGAAACCAGGAGACTGTGCATTTTAGTTCCACCTTAGGCACAAAGCCAGTTGGGTGACCGTCGGCCAGTCACTCTCCCTCAGCCTGGGAAGGAGGCAATGGCAAGCCACCTCCAAAATCTTGCCAAGTAAACTTCAGGGACTAGTCCAGGCAGTCGTCAGGAGTCAAGACTGACTTGAAGGCACCAAATACAATATATAGAGAGCAACAGTAAAATTTAAAGAATTTAGAAATGTCATTTATGGTAGGATTCAGCCAACTGGGAAGCTAACAGCAAGGGGTAAGGGAATCAAAGCTGGGCAGGCTGTAAGAGAAATAGAAGCTGATTTTGCATGGAAGCAATAGGAAACCTTGAGAACTGAACAGCGGGAGGCAAAGGACCGTTGAACAGCTCAGAGCGCTGGAACACAGCACCACAACGGCTAACAAACAGCCGCCAGTCCCACTTAGAACCTGCGGAGAACGAAGATGAGAGGGGCGTGACCAATGGGCGGAGTTTCCGCAGAACTTCACCGCCCCTCCCCGCCCGCTCCGTTTCTGCCGTGTATAATGTACCTCTCCCTGCTTGTTTTCCCAGTGTCCTTTGCGGCAGCTGTTTGCCGCTGCTCGCCATATTGTGTTGCTTAGCGAGGAAGGGGGCTGAGGCAGCCGCGGTCGACGCGCCTCAGCCCTGGCTGCGGGAGGAGGGGGCGGGGGCGCCGACGGCGGGGGCGGTAACGACGACCACGACGGGCAGGAGAACCAGGCGCGCGGGCGGGAGCAGGCCGGCCACCGAGACCTAGCGAGCAACGGGGCCGGTGAGTAGGAAGAGAACGGGGCGGCGCGGGATCTGGCTGGGCTTCTCAGCTGTTGAGGAGCGCGGAGTGGGGCTGGAAGGGGAGGCTTCCCCCGGCCAGAAAGCCTCCGCCTGGTTCCTCTTCGGGGCTGAAAACCCCAGCCCCGCTGGGAAGTAAGTCTCTGGGCGCTCAGTGGGACGCGTGTCTGCGGTCCGGTCCCTTTCGCCTCCCCTTCCACCGGCACCCCTTTTTCGGCTTCGCACTGATCAGACACCCCCTTGCCGACTGGTTGGAGAGGTGGCTGTCTGGTCGCTCATTTCAGGCTGAGAAAGATAGTCACCCGACTGCACTCAGGAAGGGCCAGCCAAGATGTCAGCGGCCCTGTGTAATCTGTCTCCGCTGCTACGGCTGCCTTAGTCTGCACGTAGCTTAAGGCTGTCGGAATCGCTCCGTCCCCGGTGGCCCCGGCCAGGGTTGGCGGATACAAACGCGATTGTTGCCCGCGGGACTCTTGCATGTGTGCATGCGCGCACCTGCTTTTCCTGGGGAAAGCTTTGGAATTCGAACATTAATGAAAAGGTTTGCATCGTGTGTTCCCGAGTGGACAAGCTTGCTGCCAGAGTGCACTCTTGCTTAGAAGAGCAAGTGGAATACTTGTTGCCACCCATCTTTTTAGAACTGAAACGATGTTTTCAGAGTATCTGTCGGTGGCAAGTAAAAGGAGTTAGAGAGACTTGTATTTTGACCAGTAAATATGTGCAACAGTATATGGTAACATAGTCCCTTTGAAAGAGTTTTGATTGCTAGGTATTGCTTCATTTTTAAAGGCATCTCTTTTGTGAACTTTGAACTCTCACAGGATCCCAAAACTGTCGGGGTTGACCAGAGATGCAGCTGTTTTTCAGTATGACAGGATGCCAGTTGTGTGTTTCTAGATTTGTCAAGAGAATGAAATGGCTTTGTGATGACATCTCTTTGTTTAAAGGCCAAACTTGGCTGTTTTTGTTTGTAATAGTCAAACTCACTGCTTCAAGTTTAAATCAAATAAGATGGGAGTTCTGTCATTCAGTTTCCAATATTTTAAAATGTAAAATTCAAAGTGTGGTTGAGTAGTCAGATTTAAAGATGCTTATGTTTACAATAGTATTAGTTTCATTGAATATTTATTGGTTTTGACATGGGTTAAAGTACAATCAAATGATAGCATTTGGATAATATTTGACTCATAATTGGTCAGTATACTTTGCTAATTAAAAGCTATGTTGTGGGAAAAGGATTTCATAAATTTTATTAAATCTAACTCTCTTGTGTGAGAAAAGCACTATTTGTCCTATATATGTTATAGACAGAATCAGATATATTAATGGTGCAGTAACATGACAAAATTATCTCTGTTCTACAGAGCCTGCCTGTTGCTCTATATTTGAATCAGTTTTATGTATGCTTCTTTCAGTCAGAGGCTATATCCAGATAAGTGACATTTGCAAAAAGAGATGGTGGGCTTTTCAAAGGGGTATAACTCCCTCTAAAACTTCAAGGTTAGAGGTACAGAAGATGGCCTTGAGTCTTAATTTGGAAGTAAGATATAGAGTGTTCTAAATGATTGTTACATTATTTGATTTGTAGCCCTTCTCTCAGTCACTCATGCCCTGGTTATCTCCCACATGAACTATTGCAATGTGCTGTACATGGGATTACCCTTGAAAAGTATCTGGAAGCTGCAGCTGGTACAGAATGTGGCGGCACGGGCAGTTTTGGGGGTCCATAGGGTTGCGCATGTAACACCTCTGCTGTGTGAGCTGCACTGGCTGCTGGTTTGCTTCCGGATCCAATTCAAGGTATTGGTTATGACCTTTAAAGCACTTCATAGCATGGGACCAGGTTACCTGAGGAACTGCCTCATCCTGGTTACATCACCTGGTCCAGCAGGAAGGACATGTTGTGGACCCCGTTGGTTAAAGAATTTCGACTGGTGGGGTCTAGGAGGAGAGCCTTTTCTGTTGTCACCCCCGCCCTGTGGAATATCTTATCCCCCAAGGTGATCTTGGCCTCGTTCTTCTGGCCTTCCGGAAGAGCCTTAAGACCTAGCTCTGCCGACTAGCATGGGGATCCAGTGGAGGCTCCCAACACTGTGGGTGGCTGGTGCCTTAAGGATACACTCTTCACCTTTTAATTTTGTAGTCTTTGAATGTGTTTTGTAATTTTTAAATGTTTTTATGTTTTTTACCTGTGAGCCACCTAGAATCACTGATAGTGAGATGGGTGGCATATAAATTTAATTTATAAACAAACAAACAAATTTACTTCCAGAAAAAATTATCTGCTGCAAATTATTCATCCAAAAAAGTGTTTTAAACAAGAAATAGAAAAAGATTCAGTGTATTATTGCAATAGTGTAATTTTTCAATATTGAACATTTTAACCTATCTTATGATATTACATAATCTAAAGTCTGATAAGGTTGCCATGGATTTAGTATGATTTAAATGGATAGTGTGCACATTTTTCTTCTATTGTTTTGTTCTTTTAAATTTTTTACTTTATTTTAAAATAAAAAGGCAATGTACAGGAATTTATTTTTTGGTTGCTTTATTATGCAATTATATTTTGAAACAAGTTGACATTGCTTTTTCCTTCCCCTCTGAGTACTCCTATATTTTAAATAATTGTTGTATCATAGCACATTGTGGAACATTTATTTATTTATTAATCACATTTATATGGCCACCCATCTCACAGAAAGCTACTCTGGGCAATGTACAACAATCAGTACAATTTCCTGGTGCAACTTCTCTTCAGTGCCTGAATCCATATATTTTCACCTAGCTAAAGGAATTACTGAGCATCTCTTATTCTTCCCAAAATCTTACCTTACGACACACCATTGGCATTTTGATATTTATTTTTGTTTAATTTCCATTCAGTTGTTGAGAATTTAAACTTCTGGTGAAACACAACAACACAATATAATTTCTAGAGGAAATCACCTGTCTCAAAAATGCAATGGGCTTCTGTCTAAATATTATAATTTAGTTGGGAAATGGGAAATAGATAGAAGTATTGAATGATTTCCTGCTATTCACAGTTGGCTCTTATGATAATTGGGAAGGAGAAGTCTGTTTGAATATATTAGGTCAATAGGAATTAATTAAAATTAGGCAAACAGATCACACATGTAGGCAGGGAAGCAATCAAAGAAATAAATACTGTAATAGAAGCTGACCCTGAAGTTCAAATGATGGATGGTTATCCTTTTTGAATGAACTAGGAGAAGCGAAACGTTTTTTATACTACTAGTACAGTAGAGTCTCATTTAACCGACCTTCGCTTATCCGACCTTCCGTCTTATCCGACGCCGCTAAAAAAAACACAACACGCATAAATCGGTGACGAGAAAAGTGTGCCGCTTGTTTGCGAGTGTGAGTGTACTTTTTCTTATCGCTCCTGACGGTGTGGCACCGCAACGCAAAAATCGATTGCAACAGGCGCAGTGGATTGGTTTTTTTTTTTTTACTGCACTCAATCATTACTGTGTGTTATCCGACATTTTCGCTTATCTGACGTTCTGCCGGCCCGTTTATGTCGGATAAGCGAGACTCTGCTGTATTTTGATTAAAAATATTTATTGAAAGGTCTATTTTGCATCCAATATAAATGCTTAAAAGCTCTCTAGCAAGGAATACTAACTTTTCCGACCCACCATACAGGTTGGTGTGAAGGTGAAAGGAATGGAAAATTGTGTGCTCTTATGAAAAGTAGAATGTGAATGAATGAATGAATGAATGAATGAATGAATGAATGAATGAATGAGTAAGTAAGTAAGTAAGTAAGTAAGTAAGTAAATAAAGAATGTGACATAAAAGCATTTTATACTTGTGGTCAGTTCCTTCTATAGAAGTATGTATATATGAGTTAATGTAAGTGCATACAAAAAGAACTGTGAATTATTGTATTAATAAATGTAACTTTCCCACTTCAAATACACAAAACAGATTTGCTCTTCCTGGTGTTTATATAGTTTGAAAGCAAAGTGCAACTTGTGGGTGTCTTTCAGAATGGCTAATGAGTACATATATTACATTGTGGCTTAGTTTCTGGATTCAGTGAAGTATAGGAAGTGCCCTGAATGGGAAAAAAAAATAGGATTTTGATTCCAGGTATGGGACAAAGTAAATGGCTGTAAAATAGTCAATATAAGTCATTTAATACCCCACCTTTTAATGTTCCTACTCTGATCAGTAACATAAAATAACAGGATTATTAATAGTTAAAGAAAAATATGTCATGAGCTCTCAGGAAAAAAATGCAGAAAGAAAGGAATGTGAACAAAATAGCATTGCTCTCTTGGTCTCCAGCTTTGGTTAATAGAGCAAGTGACATGCCCAAAATGTTTTCTTTCAAGAGGCACTCAGAGCATCTCTTTCCTCTTTAGCCAGATCTAATATTTATCCTGCCATACAGAGTTGCTGTTATTGATGGCTGAATTGAACCTTCATATTCAAAGGTAGCATGCCTCTGAATACTAGATAGTGGCTGGGTTTACACATTGTAGTAGGGTAAGATCAAACAAACTACATTATGATTCAGTGTGGTATGTAAGAAAGACTTCTCCTTTGTCTCATGCTTGCAAGCTTTCAGAGGATCCTGTTTTAGCCACTGCTATCATCATACAATTCTGCCTATATGAACCTTTCATCCTTTCTCATTGGTGATAGGGAGTGTTTTGATTCAATAGCTTGTTCCAGTTAATAAATATAGAAGAATAATTTGGAAAGATGTTTGCTTGCTTTATTTGTATCTTCCTCCAAGCTGACTGAATGAATGCTCTTGGGTTTTGTTATAGTGTGGACTTGTCAAAGGATTGCCTCTTTATCTGTTCAGTATCCACTTTTGGTAGCAGAAAGTTTATCCTGTTAAATAAGTCAGAAAGTTAATCAATCTGTGCTACATCATAAATACTGGTAGTCCTCGAGTTATGACTATTTGTTCAGCGACCAGTCAAAGTTACAGTGGTGCTGGACGAAGGGACTTATGACTGGTACTCAAAGTTCTGGCCATTGCAGCACCCCCATGGTCACGTGAACAAAATTTGGGTGCCTGGCAACCAGCTTGCACTTACGATCAGTTGCAGCATCCCATGGTTTCATGATTGCCATTTGCAACCTTCCCTGCTGGCTTCTCCCAAGCAAAGTCATTGGGAAGCTGGCAAGGAAGGTCACAAGTTGTTGGGGTAAGTCTCTCCCCTGCCTTTCTTCGCTCACATGCCCTCCTTCCCCCCTTCACTCAAACATACCCCACACCCTCTTTTCATAGCCTCCCTGCAATCGCATGTACCCCACACCCTCTTTCCCTGGCCTCCCTGCGATCTCATACACATCCTCTTTCCATACCGTCCCTGCGGTCACACGCACTCCACACCCTCTTTCCTCAGCATCCCAGCAATTGCATGCACCCTGCACCCTAATTTGGGCCTCCCAGGCCTCCCCCATCCCCCTGCGGCACCCCTGCACTCCTTACCTGGGATTCCCTCCATTTCCCACTTAACAACCCATGCATCTTGGGTCATGAGAACAACCAGGACTGCCTGATTGCCATTGCTAAGTGATGCAGTCACGTGACATCAAGCTTTACGATCATATTGCTTAACGATGGCATTCCAGGCTAAACCACGCTTCCCACATTATGCTAAACCACACTTTGTTTAGTAGCACTAAATACTGCATTGTTTAGTTGTGGTTTATTGAATAAACTATAGTACCTGTAGTTGGATTCATACAATATGAATAATTAGGTTAAAAAAAAGCACCTAAATATATTTTGACTAGGTGCCTTTTGTGAACCTATCCATTACAGCAGGGGTAGGCAACCATTTTTGGCCTCAGGCAATTTATGTTGGTATCTTACCTCTGGACTACAAAAAGAGTGCTAATGATATCATGATATCAATGGAGTAGGCAGGGTTGGAATTTTTTGTTCTGATTTGTAACTGTTTAAAGAAGAAAATGGGTGCCTTTTCCCTGTAGAGACTTATTGTACCCATTTTGCTGCTTAACCCCTTCAAATGGGGAAAATCAGTGTGATTTCAGTTTTTCTAGTTTTTAAGAAAAACTAAACATAAGTCCAAAAATATTGTCCCTCCTACTTCATGAGATTCTGAGGGTTGCAAACATAATGCTAGAGGATAATCAAAGATTGCCTACTTTTGAATTAAAAGTCACTGTTCCATCTTTATAATAATAGCTGGTCCTAACAATAAAATGAAATAATCTTCTCCAACCTCAATGTTATCCTTATATGTGGACTTTACTCAAAATTCTCAACAATAACTGTGCTGACTGGGGGAATTCTGGTAGTTGAAGATGACACATCTGGAAAGTATCAGGTTTCAGAAAGCTGGAATATAAATATTTTGTATTTAAAAGAACCAAAAATATCTGCTTCTAAAAATATAAGGGCAGTGGAAAAAAACATGTTGACTAGATTCGTGTATTATGCTATGCTGTGGTAGGATTGGCTTGCTTTGGCTTAGTATTGTGTTAACCAATATGTGTATCTGAGTTAATATATTAGTTTAAGATTGGAGTGCCCATGGAATGGAAAATGTGTTTTGTTCCAAACTTGAAACAAAACATTCATCCTGAAAGCTCCATCAGGCTGATGTGATGGAACAAAACTGAAATTGGTTTGGGTGTTTTGTGTTTCATCAAAATAAAACTCAAATCAGTTTCAAGAGTTTCAGCCATAAGAAACAGTGGGGACTCAAAAGAAGTCTCTTGACATGCAAAACTCAAGAAAGTCATGAGGTGGCAGCAGAGAGATACAGAAGACTTTATAACCCTTTATTGTCATCTAGTGGGCATCCAGATTTTTGCAATCCAGAGATGGAAGCCTTAGTCCTAGCCTTCCTTGAACTTAGAATACAACAGTAGTTTGTCCTGTGGTACAGGTATTCTTGGTGGAACGGAATGTGAGGAGAGTTTATTAGTAAGGTGACTGGTTTTGATATGTCACACAAGACACAGCCCTTTCAGTCATTTATCAGTTCCATGACAGGAGGGCATCCTAGAAGAAATTGTTAAATTAAATCCAATTAGTCTATTAACGGGTTAAATATGTTTAAAAACAAACCTCTTCTAAACCTATATTTTCTAAATTGAAGCCTACCCTTGCAGACAATCAGGAACATGGACTGTCTCCCTCAATCCTTGTATTTAAAAATTTTCCACCTGCAGTGCAGATTTACTATGTTTTTTCCCCTTTTCTTTTTGCTAAGAAGAAAATAGAGGGGGAAAAAAAGCAATTGCAGTTTCTGTCTGGTGGAATGAGAAGATTGGAAAGGTGGGGTGGGGGAGAGTATTGCTGCACAGGAGAGAGGCCCAACACTAGGAGACAAATAAATCCCTCTGCCTGGCTGAAGAGTAATCATGAATCATATACAGAGTTTATTCAGCAAAAATAAAGCTTCTTTTTACACTTGAAGTGCTAAAGGGACAGACTGAAGAGCTGATGGAAACAGGTCACACAAATCAGCAAGTTCAAACATGTCTTTTAAGCAAAATGGACAATGGACAGGATTAGTTCTAAGAGCATGCACAGAGTGAACACCCATTTGTATATGAGGCCAGCCAGTATAGATTTTTAAATGCAATCTGAAGCCTCCACAAATGGAAGGGAATACAAGGGTGCAGTGCATAGAAAGTAACAATGAATGAGTGACATCAAGCTGACTAACCCGGGTCACCCTTCGGTTTTTGAAAGCACAGAATCAAACATTCCAAAAGAGCTAACCAAACCAGGCCAAGGCATTAGAATAGAGCTTTTGAGGAAAAAAGGAAAATTACATTTAAGATTATTTGCTTAGTTTAGGTATGCATGTGCACTCTGTGCATGCTCTTTTGTCCTGTTGATGCTTTCATTGCTTTTTAAGATAAAGGCATGCTCTCTGTATATGTAAGTGCATTTTGAATATCAGCAACAGTAGGCATCTTTACAAAAACCAGCAGTAGTTTATCTTCCAGACAAAGAGTGGCATGATGAGTAGGGAATAATCCTCATTGTTTTTCTATCTTGACTGGGTAGTCTGTTGCTGGCTAGACCGTTGTATCCATGCTGCATGTGCGTGCATTACAAATGCATGTGGCCTCAGTGCATCCTGTTTGACCCAGCTGGGTCAGTCAGTGGAATCACCAGTATCATCATTAGCCATGTGTGAAGGAAGTGGGCTATAGTGGTATAATGGGGGGAGGGATCCATAGGAGGAATGGATGAATTCCACTACAGTTCAGATGGTACAGAAACTAGATAAAGTTCAGATGGTACAGAGATTAGATAAAGTCACATGGAATCTCCCCCGTGTAAGCCTTAGTGACATTGCTTAGGTACTGAAAGAGATAGCCATGTGAGTCATATGGAATGTTTTCCAATATACGTCTCTCAGGTGAAAGAAATCAAAGATGCATACAGAAGTACTGTATGACTTGCTTGAGTTAATGGCTCAAAGTAGGTGTTAGGGACTCACCATTGGCCACATCTGGTCATGGGGAGAGAGTTTGGAAAATGAGATAAGGGGCTAGCCCCCTCCAATGGTAGGTCAGGAAAGTCCAAAACGGGGAGATTCCCCTTGAGGAAGATCAGCTGTTCCACCAAATCAGTATCCAGGTGTGAATGATGGAGTATTAAGATGCCTGGTGTCCTTTCCTCTGCTGACCTGTGCTTTGTATTGGTTGTGAGTAGAGTAGAGTAGGAATAGAATAGAATAGAATAGAATAGAATAGAATAGAATAGAATAGAATAGAATAGAATAGAATAGAATAGAATAGGGAGGAAAGCTATGGCAAGCCTAGATAGCATATTAAAAAGCAGAGACGTCACCTTGCCGACAAAGATTCGCATAGTCAAAGCTATGGTTTTTCCATAGTAGTAATGTATGGCTGTGAGAGCTGGACCATAAAAAAGGCCGAGCGCCGAAGAATTGATGCCTTTGAACTGTGGTGCTGGAGAAGACTCTTGAGAGTCCCCTGGACTGCTAGGAGGTCAAACCAGTCAATCTTAAAGGAAATCAACCCTGATTGCTCATTGGAAGGATCGATAATGAAGCTCAAGCTCAGATATTTTGGCCACCTAATGCGAAGAGAGATCTCTTTGGAGAAGACCCTGATGCTGGGAAAGATTGAAGGCAAAAGGAGAAGAGGACGGCAGAGGATGAGATGGTTAGATAGCATCACTGAAGCAATGAGCATGAAACTGAGCAAACTCAGGGAGGCAGTGAAGGACAGGAAGGCCTGGCGCAATATGGTTCATGGGGTCACGAAGAGTCGGACACGACTTAACGACTAAACAACAACAAGAATAGAATAGAATAGAATAGAATAGAATAGAATAGAATAGAATAGAATAGAATAGAATAGAATAGAATAGAATAGAATAGAATAGAATAGAATAGAATAGAATAGAATAGGTCTTCAAGTGCAAGCTTGAAATGTTTCCATACTGTGATGTTGGTCACAGTTATCACCACATGCCGTGTTCTCAGATTCAGGAGGGGGGAAGCTCCTCTATCTCCTGATCTTCCCCTTCAGTCTTTGGGTTGCTAACTGAGGGGAAAGAGCTGACTACCTTAAGCATGAACTCTATACTACCTCTGCTTATATAAGGGAGAAGGGTTCCTCTACCAGTACTGGGTCCTTCATCAGCCTCCCCCACCATGGGGCCAGATAGAACTACTGGTATCTTAAGAAGTCATGGGATTAAAATCAAGTCTCCTTACAGCAGTCCTCCCTCCCTCTTGTCACTGCCCTCCTTCTGACTAGCCCTCTGACTGGCCCTGCTATCTCAGTTATGGCTTGTTCAGGGTGATTTTTTTGGGAGGTGGTGGTGGTGATGTAGTTTGGAGTATATACCTAGCTAGCCCAGCCTGGAGTGTGGGAAGGAGAAGTCTAGAAAGCTAGCCTCTTTTAAAATAGAAAAAAATAAAGGGCTCTATTTAATAGGTGCCCACATGCAACTAGCAAGCAGCAGTGCTGTCAGTGTCAGTACACACATGCATGTATACACAGGGAGGGAGGAAGAACTATTTGGAAAATACTCTTCCATGCAAGTACAGTAAGTAGGCTTTATTTGAGGGAAGGTTCTTCTTGGAGGAGAACAATGCTCTTTCACTATAAAAGGGGCCTGATTTTAAAAGTTTTCTTTTACTAACTAAAACTACCCTATTACCTTGAATAAAGGAAACTAACACCCCCCCCCCCAAATAAAATGGGCTTGGGTGAAGAGAGGTTGCCGTGGAGGCTGTCAGTTGATCATATATATAGTTTCAGAACTGCTGCTTCTCAGACAACAAGGGTTTCCTGTACCCCAGGAAACAAAGGCACCATAGCACAATAACTACACTTTGTTACAGGACCCTAGGCATGAATGAACTGTTAGCAACTTAGGTTTCCTGAGTGCCCATCTACAAACTCATGGATGTTCTTTACAAGCATTGCTCCTGCACACTTTTGCACTGTCTCACAAACAATTTCTTCAGATTCTGTCTCACAAAATCAGTGTGCATAAACCATGGTTAGTTACACTATGGCTTAATGCAGTGTGTGAATCTAATCCATATATCTAGCCAGTGGGTAGACTACTCTATGGGTTTGCATATTGGGCTAAATCATGGTTTCTTTGATCACAATTTATTGAATATACACTGGTTGAGGGCCTGTTTTGCTTGAACTCAAATAATAATCAAATACAAAAAATGCAGGTGTCCCTTTGATATTTTTCAAATGCTGTTAAGCTATATGACTTAAATTAACAGATTAACCACAATAAATGTTTTTGAACTTTGCAATTTAAGGGACATTTATATTTGTAATACAATTGTTTGTATTTGTTGAGAAATTCTTACAAACGTATATTTAGTAATGAATGTTTATGCTAAAGACATCTGAAAAAGACACCTATGAGTTCCCAGTTCCATTTATGGCTGACTACTTTCCTCCTTGTTTAGGATGTGCAAAATAATTGGGACTTGCTTTCAGGAATTATCTACATCTGATGTTACCAAGATAACAGAAATGTGAAATTCTTTGCTCAAGTATTTCTTGTACCTGAAAGAAAAGACTAGGTTATCTCCTAAATAATTTACCTTTAAAAGGTGTGGGGTCCCTTAGGCTCACTAAGAATGCAGTAATGCAGATGATTTTGTTTGTTTGTTTAAACTTCCTTGCAGGGAGAAATCTTGAATTCACAATCATCTTCCTTTTGGGTAAACAATGCTCCAGTTAGTAATTGTCTGTACAAATGCGTAGAAATAGTGGGATTTTATGCAATTTCTCTACATCTAAATATCTGAGCAACATAGTATGAGGGAACAACTTTACCAGTTTTCCCAAGTTTTAGAGGATTTGAGAGTAGGAGGGTTCACTACATGTTGCCTTTTAGAAAGAGTTCTACACATAGATCTAGTGTGATCATATTGCCTTGTGTGCAAAAAATAGAAAAAAATCCTGCTTTTGATTATGATAAGCCTATGAGGATGACAAATTATGTATCGGGTTATTGGTTCATCAAGGTACATGAATATAACCATTATGACTTCATGAATCATGATTAAACAAACTTAGTATTTTTCTTTCAGCAAATCCTCTGAAACCTAGTAAGGCAGCAGGAACATTCCTTGATTAACAACCACAATAGGGACTGGAAAATTGGTAATTAAGTGGGGCAGTTGTTAAGTGGGGCAGTCGTTAAGCATGTGACCAGACCTGATTATACGACCATTTTTATAATGTCGTTAAGTGAATCACAGCGGTCATTAAGTGGATCATGTGGTCGTTAAGCAAATCCAGCTTCCCCAATGGATGTTTTTGCTGGAGTTTGCTTAACAACCACATGATTCACTTAATGTATGTGATTCACTTAATGAGCATCATAAAAAGATTGCAAATTGTGATCATGTGACTGCAGGGGTGCTGCAACAGTTTGCAATGGTTGTAAGTGCGAGTACAGGCTGTAAATAGTTTTTTCTGAGGCCATTGTAACTTTGAGCTGTCATTAACTGAACAGTCATTAAGCAAGGACTACCTATAATATAAACACTTGGAAGAAGTGTGAATCACTATCACTTCTGCCATAGATACTCAGGCTTTGCAAAATGAAAAGCTCATCTCACTCTTCTCTACACATTCCCCCCATGTAGGACAATGAGAGGGCTATCTCACTTTTCTTAATATAAAATGAATTTCCCCTTGAAATTCTTTCTGTTAAGTGGATGAGGGCATGGATGTCCTGCAGGGTAAAATACGTATGGCATATTGGCAGCTGTATTTGTGGAAGGCCATAGATGTAACTGTCATTGTACATTAGCAATTGAACATGCTGGTAATCTTAATAGAAACAGTGGTCTTCACAGACCAGTATAAGTAAACAACTTTTATGATCTAATAATGCCATTAGCAGGAAACTACCAATTCCCAAGAGTGCACCAAACAGAGCATGCTGCCCCATGGGAAACAGTTAATATTAGATACTCTATCCTGTGTGCTTGATTTCCAATAACAAAGTATGACTGGTGAGATGCGTGCTGCAGATTCTTCACTGAAGGCATCAAATGGCTCTTGATTGGGTTCACATATTTTATGGTCATTTTCACGAAAAGATCCTGAAATCTTTTGTTCAGCTTGATTCCATACAGCATGGATATAGGAGTTAATTATTAGAGGAAGGGTTTTATATTATAATTATTTTAAATTAAAGTAATTAGGTATAAGATTACTTAACAGATCCAGTTAAGTTATAAACAACTGATTTATACTCATATTTTGTACCTATATTCTAAGCTGGGTATTATTCTGACATTTCTCATTAAAGTAGACCTGTTTCAGTCGGGTTTCACTCCAGGATACAGTATAGAGACTCACTGGTTGTGCTCGTGGATAATCTCTGGCGGAGCCTGGTTGTGGGTAGTATACCCATTCTTGCACTCCTTGATTTCTCAGCAGCTTTTGATACTGTCAGTCATGGTATCCTGCACAGGTTAGGAGTTGGGGGTCACTGGTGGATCTTCTCCTTTCTCTGCGACTGGTTCCAGTTTATGTTGACAGGGAGGACAGATCGCACTCTTGGCCCCTCATTTGTGGGGTGCCTCGGGGATTGATGATCTCTCCCTTTCTGTTTAATATTTCTGAAACATCTGGGTGAAGTCATCTATCAGTTTGGGGTTCAATATCATCAATCTGTTAGTGATACCCAATTACCCAGGCCAGCCAAGTGACACTGTTATTGTCCTGTCTGAGTACCTGAAGGCTGTGTGGGTTTCAATGCGGAGAAACAGACTCTTGTTCAATCCTGCAAAGACCAAATGGCTGTGGATAGTGCTCCCTGGATCTGGTGATTTTCTATCTTTAGTCTTGAATGGGATTGCACTTCCCCATTCAAGACTGGTGTGCAATCTGCACCTGTTCCTGGATCAGAAGGCCCTTAAGACAGTCACTCATGCCCTCGTCACTTTGCGGTTCAGCACTTGCAATGCACTCCATATAGGGCTGCCCTTGAAGACTATTCAGAAGCTGCAGCTGATCTACAGTGCAGCAACATGGGCAGCGATGGGCATGTCTTGGTATGCCAATGGGTTCTTACTGCTCCACAAGTTGCACTGGTTGCCAGTGAGCTTCTGGGTGCAATTCAGAGTGTGAGGAGAGAGACTGCATAGTGGAATTGGAAATAGTATGAGGGATGTAGTTTGTTACATACAGAATGCAGAAAAAAAGTCAGCTGAGAGACAACCTGATCAAGATGTATAAAATCATGTATAGTGTGAAAGAAGTAGGCAGGGAGAAATTCTTCACACTGTCTCAAAGCCTTAGGACTAAGGGACATCCAGTGAAACTAATTGAAGGTTGAACTAATCAAATTCAGTTGAATTTTTTTTTTCCAATCTGTTCAATTGTCTCTGATTCTCAGAGGCTTCCTGGACAAGTCCCTGCAGTTTTCTTGGCAAGGTTTTTCAGAAGTGGTTTGCCCTTGCCTCCTTCCCAGGGCTGAGAGAGAGAGTGCCTGGCCCAAGGTCACCCAGCTGGCTTTGTGCCTAAGCAGGACTAGAACTCATGATCTCCTGGTTTCTAGCCTGATGCCTTAACCACTACACCAAACTGGCTCTCAGTTGTACTAATTGAAACTAATTGAAAGGAGATTTGGAAGGAGCCAAGAAAAAGAAAGTACTTCATACTGTGTATAATTAACCTATGGTATTCATTACCACAAAACATGGTATTGACCACTAACCTGGATGACTTTAAAAGGGGATTGGATAGATTCATGGAAGACAGGTTAGTCAAAAGCTAGTAATCTTGAAGACTCAGTGTTCTCTCTGGGTTGGGGCAGTGTGATTTCAAATACCAGTTTTAGGTGAACACTGGTGGGATAAAAGTAATTCCCTGTCTCCTGCTTGAGAGCACCCCCTGTTGTTAAGCTCATATGTAAAGTATCCAATCTACATGGCTTATTAAAATTATGAAAACTGGCTGGTGACTTTGGGCTTGTCATTCTCTCTCAGCCTAACCCACCTCACAAGGTTGTTGTGGGGAAAATAGGAGGCAAGAGTATTAAGTATGTTTGCTGCCTTGAGTTATATATAAAAAAGGTGAGATGATGATGATGATAATGATAATGATGATTCTGATGTGTCTCTTTTTCTTTTAGCCATGTCTCAGGCTGTACAGACAAATGGAACACAACCATTGAGCAAAACGTGGGAACTCAGCTTATATGAACTTCAAAGAACACCTCAGGTATTGTAGTTGCTTTCTTCCCCATCTTTGCATAAGTTTGTAGTGATACTGGTTATATAGTTGTACTGTTTTAGCGTGAATGTGATCTTCCCCAAATAATTCGTACCAGAAGAAATTAGGTAATAAGAAAAGTAATGAAATGATAAGAGTATTTAAAAAATGTAGCATTTGTAAATAATTAATTTCAATGAGGCAAGGAAATAATTGCTTGAGAACACTATTTTGATCATTAGGAAGCTATAACAGATGGCCTGGAGATAGTGGTGTCACCCCGAAGTCTCCACAGTGAGCTGATGTGTCCCATTTGTTTGGATATGCTGAAAAATACCATGACTACTAAGGAATGTCTACATCGATTTTGTGCTGATTGTATCATCACAGCCCTCAGAAGTGGGTAAGTTGGTATATGAAAAAAAAACACTGTACTGGGATTGAGTAATAGTTCTGAGTAGTACTTTGGAATTCTGGTCATACTGTAAACCAGTGACAGAAAACTTTTTTTGGCGTTGGAGGCCACGTGGGATACAGCCAATGATGCATAAATGTCTCAGGTATGGATAAGGCCACTGCTTTTGGTCCCATGTTGGAGTATGTGAATTGGGGGTGGAATTGTTAAGAGTAATTATAACATCCATTTGTTTCTTATTTGAGCAAGAAAGGTAGGTGGATGGGAGAGGCAAAAAAAGCAGATTGCTGCCAAATTTTGATGATGCATGGGACTATGGTCTGCTTGTTGCCTGTAACAGCTCTGCCACAAAGAAACTACCAAAAATACTTTTGCCTTCCTTCTCCTCTGAAGTTGTCTCTTGTCACCTATATGGCTGGCCAGAGTCAAGACCCAAAGAAGGTTATAAAGAATTTGCAGTCAGGATGATATGAGTATTTTTGCCATCCCACTTAATCTGATCCAAGGTCATCCAGAGTACTTCATATCCAAGTAGGGATTTCAATTTGGAGTTCAAATCAGAAACCGTGTCCAGTATATTACACTGACTCCAAGCAACCGCTTACTTTTTTTAGCCTTTGAAAAAGGGGATGCATAAAGAATGCTAAGATCTTTTTACTGTTAAGCTGTCACCAAATCCCCAAACAATATACAGGAGTAAGAGCAGTGAGAGTCAGTGAGCATTGGCCAAATCATTCCATTGAATTCAGTACTGCCTCATGCTTTAACTGCTATGTCTTTGTCAATTATGTCCAATCCATTTAATGTCAGTAATGGAGTGTAACAAATCTGTTATTAAGGATTTGGATTCTGAGATGTGGAAAACTAACAAGTGACTGTTGCCAGTCTGACAAGGGATAGTTAGGTATTTCAAAAAGCAACTGCCAAGGTGTGTGAACAATTCAATAAGTATACATTCTCATGGAATAAGGTGAGAGCATATTTTTGGATTTTTTTTTCTTATTCTCAGAAACAAAGAATGCCCTACTTGTCGTAAAAAGCTTGTTTCTAAAAGATCATTGAGACCAGATCCAAACTTCGATGCCCTCATCAGTAAAATTTACCCAAGTCGTGATGAATATGAGGCTCACCAGGAGAGAGTTTTAGCAAGGATCAGCAAGCACAATAATCAGCAAGCTTTGAGCCACAGCATTGAGGAGGGTCTGAAAATCCAGGCCTTGAACAGGTAAAAAATTATATGTAGTGAAAAGTTGGACATAGAGAGTTCTCTAGTTCAGTGGTAGTATGCATGCTTATTTGTGTGAAGACCCATTTCCATCTGCAGATCACAGCACAGAAAGTTAGAAGGATTAGAAAGAAAATATTGCCTATCTGAAGGTTAGATCATGGCTGCTATTCAGAAAACACATTACTGGACTGAGTAGACCAGTGTTCTGAATCTGTATTAGGTAGTGTCAAGTGTATGTTTATTTGAAATAAATGATAGGCTTGCATTTTGAAATAAATTCCTCTTTCTTTTTCTTTCTAATTTGAAAACTGTGGATCATGCAAAATTGACCACAACAGCCTAAATGCCAGTGCTTCATTGTATCCAGCAACATTGCAGCTAATCATATCCTAATATTTGTTCAAAACCTATATTTAAAATGGCATATTTTCTGTATAATATGTATACATTTGTAATATTATGCAAATTGTCTTGCAAAACGGACTTGCTCATGACAGAAGAAAAATGGAATTCAGTGTATCTATCTGTTTTAATACTACAGAATTTATTTGCCCATTACTCACATTCAGTACAATCTCCTTGAATGCAATGAAACATTGCATTTTTCCTACCATAAAACTGATGGCTTATATCCATGGAAAAAGAGAGCTCTATTAGATATTTATTTTTCACAGCCCTCTTCTAAATGTGAAAAATTGTTTTATTCTCTCCATATATTCTTTAGAATTATCATTAGTCCATATTTTCATTTTTCTTTGTACTGAATTGAAAAGTACCCTCTTTATGAGGAAAATACTTCAGTTCCTTAATCATTTAAGGTGACATGTTTTGAATCTTGGCCAGTTTGTCTTTAAGTGTAGCATATGCTGTTGTATCCCTGAGATCTATATCTTTTAATAAACTTGCACAAGTAAAAATTTAAAAAAAGCAGGCAATAGTCTTAACATAATGTCTTAACAGGACTGAATTGTATATGCTATCTTGGCATCAGGTTTGTTCACTTGTGCCTTTCTACATTTTGAGTTGCCTTACTGCTCCTCCCCCCAAATATTTTATAATTTGGAGGTTTAGCTTTGATATAATTTTAGTTCAGCTGAAAGCCGTTGATTCATAAGAGAAAATTTCACAACTGTACATCCATAATGGGACACATTGTTATTACATTTCAGAACTGACGTCAAAATAGCAGTAGAACTAGAATGCTGGATACTGTGTAAGAGTTTGGACAGTTTTTTATATTATATAACATAGTATCTGTCTTATACAGGCTAGATAGAAGCCTTGAAATCTTATTAAAGTGCCAGATTTTTTTTGTACATTGGATATGTGTATTTAACGAAAAAATAAGAATGATATGGATTGGACAAATGAAGTTGCTATCTGATGCAAAGACTCTGAAAGTGACTGACTGAAGAACTTGGATTATTTCTTGATTGTGCTAACTAGGTTACAGAGAGGCAAGAAGCAACAGATAGAGAATGGCAGTGGAGCAGAAGACAATGGTGATAGTTCGCATTGTAGTAATGCTTCAACCCACAGTAATCAGGAGGCTGGACCAAGTAACAAAAGGACCAAAACATCTGATGATTCTGGGCTTGAACTGGACAATAACAATACAACAGTTGCCATAGACCCAGTATTGGATGGTGCAAGTGAAATAGAATTAGTTTTCAGACCCCATCCTACGCTTATGGAAAATGATGACAGTGCACAGACAAGGTAAGCACTGGTTCATTTTTATTTTAGAAGGTATATTGAATATGGTAGTACATTAATCCTGTTGAATATTGTGAGCTCTGTATGACTTCATGTAGAATAAACAATAGAAAATACTGGATTGCTGCCCTTTACATATCAGCAGGATTGTTTTCCTTGCAAGCCTTTTAATATTTGTTAGTCTTACTTCTTGTACTGGTACATACATAAACTATCTTTGCTTTTGTACAGATATATTAAGACCTCGGGCAATGCCACTGTTGATCACTTGTCCAAGTACCTAGCTGTGAGACTAGCCTTAGAAGAACTTCGGAGCAAAGGAGAGTCTAATCAGATGAATCTTGAAACAGCCAGCGAGAAGCAGTACACAATTTATATTGCTACAGCTAATGGCCAATTCACCGTGAGTAGCTGTTTGAGCAAAAATGTAATTGGGAAAAGGCATTGCTTCGAAATAAATTTGAATCCTGTTCAGAATTTAATTATGCCCATGGCTAAACATGCAGAGCGGGGAACCTTATCTCCAGTCATTTGTACTGTCCCCAATATCCACATACATGGACGCCTGGCAAACATGGATGTCAGAAGAAATGCCTGCGCCCAGCTAATATATAGGAGTGTTCCTTTGCTAATATTCATGTGTTATCTGTGGGAGTGCTGTTGGGATGCATGATGTTGAAGATGTACTTAAAAGGTACAATCTATAAACCCAAGTTTAGCCCTCTGCATGGAAAATTTCTGAAAAGGACTTTTATATGTTTAATTTCATCTGTGGTAATGTAGCTATTTATATATGCATTAGAATGTGAACTAACAGGAAAAAAAAGCACACTTGTTGCTAAAAAGAGGTGAGGAAAATCTAGTTTCAGACCACTGTTGATTTGTTTCTGAGCTTCTCCTGTTCATCTCCCTTTCTTATACAATCTTAACAGAATCTCTGACATGGATTACTTATTCCCTACCATGAAATGTAAATGTGAAGGAAGGGCATTTCATAAATATAATACAAACAACTATATGTGTTATTGTACATTAAATTCTAACCATTTTTATCTATTGCATAAGCCCTTGCAGAGAACAGTCCTGTTTCAACAGAAGCATGGAGTACAGTCCTGAGAAAAAGAGCAGTATGTGTATTCTTGTGGGATGGGGGAGGAAAGGAAGTGAGGAATGATGAGAGATTGACCATTAACAAAACAGAAACATTACGGGGGGTGGTGGTGGTTGGGCGGTAATTCACTGGTCTATGAATACTAGAAATGGCAATGGGATTATTTCAATCTCTTAAAATACCCTTGTCGCTGGGCCCAAGGTGGTTATCCTTGAACAAAGGAATTAGAAACACACATTTCATCCTGAAACAGTTGAACCAAAAGGTTTAACACCAATTCTCTCAGAATAAATTGAGACTATGATTTCTTATAATACAGTTTTTTATACTAGTTTATCAGTGCAAGATTGTGTCATGCTTAGCTACTGCTTTGTTAATGGTCACTCTCTTGCCTCTCCATTCTCTTCTCACTATTCCCTCTTCCCTTTCTGTCTCCTGTGACAGCTATGTGCAGATTTAATGCTTGCTGTCTGGACTCCATGCATCTGATGAAGTGGACTGCAGAAAAGCTTATATCATAACAAATTGATTAGTCTTTAAGATGCCAGAAAACTCTCTTTGTTTCTGCTGCAGAAAACTAACATGGCTAACCTATGGAAATTCATATAAACATAGTAGTGAACATGCTAGAAAACTTCTATTTCTGTTTCTGGAATCCTGATCTCTTACATGTTGTATAAAAAGGATGAAAGTCCTCTTTATTTTGGACAAGACTTAAATATACAATGTGCTTCTTTCAACATCCCAGAAACCAATGGGAAGTTAATGGTGTTTCTACTGTGCCTAAAAATGAGTCTATATTCCCTACAACATATTTTTGTTATTATATGCTCCTATAATTTGTGATCTTCAGTACACTGAGCACTAATTCTGAAAAATATATGGATGTGTGGATATAGCAAGCCAAAGTCAGCAGGGAGCTGCAGCCAGTCTCAGCTCTCCAATAAAGTCTAGTTGTATGATATATTTATTTGTTACTTGAACTGTGTACTTAATATAAATTACAGTGGCTCTCATTTTAGATGTGAAAAATTATAAAGTAGAATGAACTAAATCAGAACTAGCTTCGCATATGTAAGGTATCAATCTTAAATGATTGGAGACTTGTATTATAAAACTTAGATTTATAAGATCTGTATTAAACTTAATCATCTGGTCTAGATCTAGTTGAAAGGGGCTACATGACATGCTGAGTAGGTTTGTGCATTGTTAGGGGCAGATAATCTTTTGGGCCAGACCTGCGCTTAGTAAATATACATAAGTATAAATATTATTTATGGGCAAAGACCATGTGTCATACATAATCAGGAAGGAACCAAAGAAAATGAAGAGGAAAAAAAATCAGTCAATTAAAATAAGCTAAATAATCTTTAACTTATCTTAAAAACAATAAGACACAAGAAGAGAAAAAAGAAAAATACCCTGTAAAATAATCCCCAAATGGCAATAGCTACGGAACATATGTTAGCAACTGTACTAGAGATTTCTGGAGACAAATTAACTAGTAAGATTAGAGTCCCACCTACTTAGGTGATTGGATAAGGGGGGCATTATTAAATCTGTGCCAAGATGCAATAATACAGTGCATTCGGAAAGTATTCAGACCCCCTTCACTTTTTTCAATTTTGTTATGTTGCAGCCTGGTACTACAATCAAATTCATTTTTTTCCTCATTAATCTACACTCAGTACCCCATAATGACAAAGTGAAAACAGAATTTTAGAAATGTCTGTAAATTTATTAAAAAGAAAAAACTGAAATATCTGCTGCACCAGTTCCTCCAAGTTCCTTGCTTGAGAGTTGAAGTGCCGCAAGATTTTAAATAGGGCAGTGACTGCTCCTCTTTCAATAACAAATTAAAAGGTTTCTTTAGCAAGTAGATTTTTTAAAGGAAAATCTTAGAAGTAATTTAATTTTAAAGACACTTTGGCACTTTCCTTTAAGGTGACAATAACTGACTTTATAATGTTATCAAAGTGCTTATATCTGTAAGCATAGCTGATTTGGAACTGGGCTATCTTTTCACTTTTAATAACAATGGTCTAACACCAAAATCTTGGAAGATGGGGTTTGAAAGAACACCAACCCTGATAAAGACCTAGGGGATAGTTGAACATCTAAACCAGGTCTGCAGAACTCATAGAGGGGAAGGGGCCAGATTAATACCTTAAAAATAATTGCAGACCACAGAGGAATAGCTGGCATGCCAATCAGCTGTTCAATGGCTAGCAGCAGTGACGGAGCTAGCAGTGTCTGTGAGGTATTGGAGGCACTTGGCAGTGTGTTTTTCAGGCTGCAAGTGGCTATGAAAACACAGGCAGCCATGGCAGATCCTTCCTGATGGCAGCATTTGGTGGCAGTGGATGGATTATTTTTCAAAAAATGCCAGCGAGTCGCACAAGGCTGCTTGGTGAACTGCGTGTTGTGCAGGCCTGATATAAACTTTAATGACTTTGCTGACATCACTTGTCCTTTGAAGCCATTCCAGCTTTTCCAAATCAACCTGGGATTTTTGGCAATGTAAAACTGGTTTGGAGAGAAAATGATTGCTTTTCAAGTGGATGGACTTCCTTTTTATTGTTATTATTTTGACAAAAATAATTAATTGTGCATGTTGAAGTATAAAAGAATGTACCTCTTGTATCTGAGTATGGGGATCTTCTTCCCACTTAATCATCCAATGTCCATTTCTTTGTTGTGATACAACTTAGTATCCTTTCTTTTGTTGTCATTTATCTCACCTTTATTTTTTCTTTAACAACAATAGCAAGAACAATACTGTTGAAGCAAATCTAATTTAGTGATAATAGGTCACTTTTGAAAGATTGAAGTCACAGTATCTACTGTCAAGATGTACTGTTTTGCCATAAAATCAACTAAAATTGTTTCTGCTGTGGGGCTTTTGGATATAACCTCATGAGTTGATAAATTTGCCATCTGACAAATTTCATTGCTGAGAGCTCATTCCCTTGCTTTAGTAAACCTGGCTCCAGTGATTTAAGGGAGAATGTCCTCAAGCCCAGCTGGCTCAAGCAGTTTTAATCCTATTTATTATTTAAAGAAAATGGATCAGTATCAAGTACAATTGTAAACTCTTTGACTGATAAGAGATCCTTAGTCTTCACATTTTTAGATGCTTTCCAAGAATCTGCTTTTCAGAACTTGTTCTTGATAATTTCTTATTCTTTCCCATCTTTTACTCATTTATCATAAACAAAAAAAGTAGAGGACATAAGTACAGAAAAGATACAGGTGATAAAATTTCTATATGTCCAATAAAAATATTTAACATCTTAAAATAATGTATAACAAATATTGTTAGTCAGAACATATTCTGCTTTTAGCCTAGTTGCCATCCATTTCTCTCTCTCTCTCTCTCTCTCTCTCTCTCTCTCTCTCTCTCTCTCACACACACACACACACACACACACACACACACTTTGTTCTCAGATGGCCATAGGTATCCTGTAATATCACCTAATTGGGGCTGAATACTTTTGGCATCTGGGAGGCTTCTAAAATGCAAAATAGTTGTACTAAATCATGTTGGGCTATTTTGCATCTTTTTAGGCAAAATATAGAACTGCTTCCTGAAAATTTAGGTTTTTCCCCCCCTGAATTTCAGCACAGGAACTTAGGATATTTTGGTGGCTGAATACATCATATGGGGTGAAGATTGGCTACTCCTGTCCTCAGCTTTGATTTACAAATCAAAGCATACCAAGCAATTATTGTGTGTAAAAAATCTCATTTATTTTTTAAAATGTATCAGTCTAAAACAAACAACATTATGGATTAGTACAATATGTGAACCCAGACATAAAACGGACTGTCTTGTTCTGCATCATTGTACAGGTTACAATGGCAGTTGGGACCAGAATTGCTGTCACTAGGTGATACAGTTGTAAAGCGTGACATCATGTGACCATGTCACTTTGCAACGGCAATTTTGTCAGTCCTGGTTGCCACTAAGTGAGGACCACACGGGTTGTTGAGCAAGGACCTCATGTGATTGCGACTTCTGACTTCCTCTGGCTTCCCCATTGGCTTTGCTTGTGGGAAGCCAGCGGGGAACATCAGAAATCATGATCACATGACCGTAGGGATGCTGCGATGGCCAGAACGCCAAAGACCAATTATAAATACCATTTGTTCAGTGCCATCGTAACTTTGAATGGTTGCTGAACAAATGGTCATAACCCAAGGACTACCTGTAAACTGGTTTGCCCTCAGGTTGGTAGACATAAGCCATTGCAGTTCATATTCATTTTTTTCAGTTTCGATTATTCCCATGTTTTTGCCCATGTAACAGAAAGATGGTAAGCTTTCAGAAGTTGATACAGTAGCTCAAATTTTGATACACGTTCCTGTGTTGATGCATTTCATTTTTTAGGAAGAATGTTCTTTTGCTTTTGCTGCTATAGCAGCCCAAGAAGTGAGAATACCAGAGTTCATATGCTGATATTAATTGCTGTCATCGTGTTCTATTTATTGACTGCCACACCATGTAATTGCCTTCCTTTGATTTCATTCTGTGCTCTTAACAAGCAACCAGTATTATTGCCCTTAATATTGCTAATAAAGGGGAACATGTTTGATGGGGGAAATGTAAATATTTTCTAATTGTGATTGAAAAGGTGTTCTTGATGAAGGTTTCAGCATGAAAGGTATTGGACAAAAATGCAGACACAGCTAAAAAGCTTTTGTTTGTTATTACTTAAACCCAAACATTTAAATGTTGACAGATTTCTTCAAAATGTTAAATGTTTGAAGATCTAAAGATGTTCACTCTTTACTATGTCCAGTATTCAAAGATCAGAAGTGGTATAATATTTCTTAATTTCAGCTTACAAAGCTGGAGTGGTTTTTGACATTGCTGTATTTTCAACAGAGTAGCTTTATTTTTCTTAGTGGTGGCTTGCAGACATTTCAAGTGTACATTTTTTTTAACTAAAACACTATGCTCTATTTTGCAATGGGAAGGATAGATTTAAAAACAGATCTGTAGACTTTTCTATGGAAATACACTGCAAAGCCCTCATTTGGTCTGCAGCTGCTTTTCCTTTGGAACTGAAAAGTACCTGGTTTATATTAGGCTATTCATAGACTGGAGTGAGTGCTGTTTACCAGCTGTGATTTGTCAATGTTTGGTGATTTTCTAGTTATTTTTTGTTGTTCATCTTCAGATGGCAATAACATTTTCTCTATTTTTAACTTTGGCATAATTTTTGGCTCCCTCTCTAGGTGTTAAATGGTTCTTTTTCCTTGGAGCTGGTCAGCGAAAAGTACTGGAAAGTGAATAAGCCCATGGAGCTCTACTATGCACCAACAAAGGAACACAAATAAGCCTTACAAAAGGGCTTTGAGTTGGAACAATAATTGCTTTTATAGCTTTACTTTAAGTTGAAGCACCATCCTCTGCATCATGGACAACTGCACAGAGACTTGGATTCCCCAATGAATATCTTTATTAATTATTAGACAGTATTTTGTGTGATATTTAACTTATATTTTTCTTTCTGGAGAACTGAATGATCAGTACATTCCACTGTTACTGTCGTATGTGTTCTTTTGTTTTGGTGGCTCTTGTTTCATGTGCATGATACTAACAACAGCAAAATTTCTTTGGAACATGGAATGTTGGAGGGCCTTGGATGGGCAGACTTGCTAGCACCTTGATGTATATTGACAAAGGAACTAGAGATGCTATAACTCTTTATGGCACTGTTAGTTACAGACGGTTAAGAGTAGGCCTGCTAGTAACTAACTAGTTCAGATGCTAAAGAAATAGCTGGGGCTGGAAGAAAAGACAGATTGTTCACAGCAGTAACTGAATTCTTTTGCCATGCCCTGTAATGTTGTTCTGCTTTGTAAATAAAAAAGCCACCTCACATGTAACACTCTTCATTCCCAGTGGCTATGGGAATGCAAGCTACTCCTTCTCCTGTTTTCATCATATTTAAGATAAATTATTCTTACCCACTTCACAACATGGTTAAGAGAGCACTAACTATAATACTGTTGCACTGCTTAATTGCAGTTTAAAGAGTGAAGTAGAACTAGCTCTGGGAAAGGACTTTAAGGAATGAGCATACATTTCTGAGGCTGGTTCCAAATTTTGTTAATCACAGTTTATGAAGAGCTGATGTTATAGTCATATTAGCCAGGAAAAAGGGGGGAAAAAAGGGTTGTATTGATACTACTTAAAAAGATAGTAATCACTGGTGCAAATATTGACAAATTTCTCTGAAAATATTCTTAAACTTTCCCATATCAGCTATACTTGGCACTTATGCTATAAATAAATGTGTATTGGAATGATCTTTAATTTTGACTGGATCAAAACTCTGTACTCTTACATATTATAGCATCCGAGTTTCTGTAAATCAGTTATCATCCATGACATTAGAAGACTCATCCATCTGTGTGCCCGATGATGTAAAAAAACCTTCCTTTCACTGAAATGTTATTCAGTACTCTCTTGCAAGTTTTGGATGTGCTAAGAAAAGTAATGGTACAGAAAAGTGTGGGCTTGTAGGGGAAAGTGCATTATCTTCAGTATTTCCCATCTTCTTAGGCTTGTTGGACTACAAATTATGATTTATCGTAAAAGCCAATTACTGTAATTCAAAGTTGAGAGAATGCCTACTCATTCTAATTATTTGATGGTCTTGCAGAAAGAGAAAGCTATTTTACAGTACTCCTTCCAATGTCAGAAGTTCCTAAATTATTTTAACAGTTTGTGTCATGACCGTTCAGAAGTCAAAGTCGGGGGGTGGAGGGGAGGTGTTTCATGCTTACTCAGTTTTGTTCAGTATTTTTGGTGTAATGTACAAACTATATAGCTTGCTAGTGCATGTCCATTAAATATAATCAAGTTTCTTTTTATGTGAAAAAATGGTTTTGTATGGGCAAACATCAGGTGCAGAAAAACTTTGTGACTTATCCAAGAAATTGTTTAGCCCTAGAAGCAGATCAAATATAGCATTCTGAAAAGCTTATCTGTCTAGGGGAGGTACATTGTTCCCAAGTTAGTGGGAAAGAATGTGAATTTTTAACTTCTGTTATGGTGAGTTCTATAAGTATTTATATTTACTTAAATATATAAAGTAGCTGTTTTAATCATTGAATCGCACTGTGACTTTTTAATGGATCAACTACCAGCAGCTTTGAGAAGTTGCCTATACTTACTGCCACATTTTCACAAGCAAGATATTTTGGAAAAGCAGCAATCTTATCTTTAAATTTTATGTCTTTCCTTCCTGGAAAGGGTTCATCAGTAGGTATATACATAAGACATCCCAAAGAGAAATAAGATCTCCCCAGTTCATTTAAATTTCCCTAAAAAGCCCTCTACAGCAGCTTTTCTGCACTATAGCATATGGTGAAACAAGGGCTACAGAACACTGTTGTGCCTTTGATCATCCTATTTTGAGATTCCTCATCATCCGCACAACAGTGAAACTGCAGAAGCACTAAAGGGAAACAATCTGGGGTAACGGGAAGCATCCTCCAACTATCCACAGACAGAAGCAGCAGATTATTCTTCAAGTGAAGATCCAGGATGAGGAGGGACACTGATCGTACAGTATAAATTACCTGTGCTTAATATATTAAGTACCTGTATGAATGTGAGTGTATGCTTAAGTGATTGCTTTCATCCCAGGGGCTATTGGCTATCCCACAGCAATGATAATCTTGATAATCCATTTGGTGATTTGAACAATTCTGATGGAATGTGTGCTATTTTAATTATTAAAAAAATAGGCATTTGGGAAGCTTTCTGAACTTCCTAAAAATGATTTGGAATAATTCTGGAGGCTTTCACATTTGCAGTTCAAGCCAAATGGGCTGTTTTCTGCAGAGATGTTTTTGCACTAAATGAAGTTTGGATTTCCCCCCCCCCCCTTTGCAATATTTTCCTATTTTGTTTTTTAAAGTCTTTAGTGCTCCCTTTGAAAGAAGATGATTTATGGAAGTGGTTGTAGTATAATCCAGAGAGAGGTTTCTCCAGAGTTTCTTATCATACTAATTTTTAAAACCAGTTTATCAATTTAAGAATGCCCGTTTTATAGCCAGTCTGCTTGCACATAGTGGCCACCAGCACAAGCATTACTAAGCTAGGTTGTAGTTCTGATCCCTGTCCATTTCAGAGCTAGATAGATGTAGATGTATTTACCTATTGTCAGGAAAAAAAGATGAGGATGAATTCCCTCATCCCATCCCATAAAGACCTTAAACTCTCTAGTAAAAACCCTCTCCTTTAAGGATTTTATTTTTATTTTTCCCTATAAGTTTGAGCTTGGAGTTTCTAAGCCAAATTTTTCAGCTTTTTTCTTTACAAAAATGGCAGGATGACACACAGCAGTAGAAATTTAGTTTGTTTTGCTTATGGTTTCCTCTTAGCTCCATCTTCTGGTCACCTAGCTACTCAATTCACTGTGAACACTGGAAAAAAGGAACTGTTTTTACTATGGTTCCTTCTGATTTTTTCCCCCTTTCATCGCACAAGTATTTATCTATCTGAGGAAGATAACTAAATTCCAAGAAGAGGTACAAGGTTTGAAGGGTACAGCTTTAAATTCAAAATATCAGATAAAGACTATCAGAGTATTTGACATTAATGTACCATTTTTGAAACAAAATCATATTTCAGAAAGTGAAATAGATGCTGTGTGTTCACACTTGAAATAAATGAGGAACTGCACAGTAATTAATCTCTCCGAATAACTTTTGCTACTGTATTAATGATCCTCAAGTTGTTATGACTGTTCTTTGTTAAAAGTCATTTGATAAGAACAACCAATCTTAACCTTGTTCTACTTGAAATGACTACCAAAAGGTAAGTGCTGACCTCACAAAAGAATATAACCTTGAATCACATCTAACATCAAGGGCCGTATTTCACTTATAGAATACAAGCTTCAGGAGCAAATCTGTGTGTGTGTGTTGGGGAGGGGAGAGGAATTAAGAATCTATTTCACTGGAGGCACAGCATCTGCCAGGAACTTCATCCAAATTGTTCAGAAACTATGTAAGTGATGGGTATTTTATAAGCAATAAAAACATTAAAATTCTGACATCTGATACTTTTAACCACAGAAAGCAATTTGTGGCAGGGCCCAGATTCTTAAATTCTCCCCCTTACACTGAAAGAATGTGAGAATTGAACTGCTTTGATTGCAAGATACAGGTTTCTTATTTGGAAGTCAAGTATTTGAGTTCTTAATACTAATGACTTGAGACTCAAAAACAAATGAAAACACTTTATTGGTAGGTACTAGCTGTGCTTACACACATGCTTAATGTCTCTCAATTCCACACTATTATCTTAAAAATATACACCTGAACAAAGAATTACAAGGCAGGGAAAACTGCGTAGTTACCAAATTTAAACGCAAGCATTACATGAAAAAGTTTCCTGCTGAGCTGGGAAGTTAACTGTACATAAGTGATTTCTCATCACATTTTTTTCCCTGAAAAATCTGAAATGTTAAAATAGTTGAACAGTCACATATGTTGAGATGTAGGGCTCAGTTTATGCTCTCAATACAAATCTTCAATAAAACAGCATTACTAGAAGGACCATTTCAAATGCTTTCTTCTGCAAAGTCACCTTCAGTTCCTGCCTGGGCATCCTCAGTAGCCAGCAAAGAGCCATCTGCTTGTCCTCCTGTATATGTAGGAAGGCTGTACTTTACAAGGATAGATTTAAACTGCATCAAGGGGGCATTGGTGCGAACACCCATAGGGTCAAAATGAGTTCGGCTTACACGATAGCCAGCTTGAGACAGAGAATGCAAGAATTTATTTAACCTGGGAGAAAAAGCATAGGCATAAGGTAAGTGGCTTTAGTGCTTGCTCCTCCTAGTTTTCCCACAATTCCAAACCTGTGGGGTAGCTGGGAATACGACTGGCCCCAAGGCACCCAGTGAGGGGAGGCTAGAACCTCAGTCTCCCCCTTCCTTAACCACTACAACACTGTTATATTTTAAAATTGCACTTACTTTGGCATGTTCATTCCTTTAATGCTGTGTCTGTGGACATTATAATAAAAGGCAGGATGCTCAGCGTTACTTTCTAACTTCTGGCGCTTTGCTCCATTTTGGTTAATTTCGGCACTTTTCCTTTTCTCTGGAACAGAGTTAAAGGAACAAAACTTTTTAATGCCTTCACAAATATTTGCTTAGCAAGGGAAATGGTGTATAAAATACAGGTGTCCAAAACAAGTGCATGATTCAGCCAGTAATTAGGTGGTCCATGTCCAGGCTGAAGCACATATTGGTCCAGGCATGGACCTTTTGGCAGAATTGTTCTGGGTGGGAGCAACCCCGAAAAGACAAAGCACTAGGAAAATGGAGAGGGGTGGGTTGGCTGGAGAGGTATGTAGCAGCATTCCATGACCTGCCTGTATTGATCCAGCTGAACTTCAGAGCCACAAGATGTTTGTTTCATGCACAGAAGAAACTACGGTAATTTCATGCATACCTTGTGCAAACCAAAATTAAGGATGCTATCCCAGCGATTCAGATGATCTAAATAGCGTGTTTAATTTTACCATTCAAAGTTCTTATTTCACAAATTAATTGACTCTCTAAACTAAAATATCCTAGATAACCATTGCTGTTTCTGGGTACTACTTTAGATTGACAGCTACCTACCATACACAATGTAGTAATCAGCTGCAGCATCTGACGTCTTAATAAATACACCACACTCTTCTAAAATGCAAGGAAATCATAATCATGATTTGGTCATTATAGGGACAAAATGGCTGGTTAGTGAAACATTCTAATTGGAATGATATAGTAAAAGGACTAAGGGTGTTACTTAGAATAGCATGCACTAATTTGAATAGTTCATACTGAATATTTGTGGGCTGAAATGTTGAAATGTATTTCTACAAATTTCATTGCATTTTCATTTGGGCACACTATGCAGTAAACTAGATTTTGCTAACACTATTTGTCACTATTTTGATGAGGCTACCACAGCTATTTAGAATTGCTCTTTGTAAATGAAATTGCTACTGAAAGAACATAGAATCTCTCTAATATTTAAGAGACAATGAGGGAAAATCCATTTTTTAATCCTGGAACTATGTAATAAATCTTCTGATTTCTGAGGGGCAAGTTATTCTCTGCTATATGCCAAAACTTGGTGCTGTTACTATCTCTAGAATAGATATCAATTGTAATAGATGCTGCAACATTCAACCTAAATTAAAGCCAATACCATTGTGATTATAGTCATTAGTTGTCCCCTAAATCATGGAAGACACTCCACTTTCTCCTTTTAAATAATCAGGGAAACATATAGGATACAATAATAGTTAATTAAAAAAACCCTGAAGATTTGCTGTACTATTTAGTAGGCTGTGTGATTTGGAGCATGAATGTAGCACCTTCCTATAACTCCTTAAAGCAGCTCCACACGGCAGCTCCAGAGAGTAGCCATGTGATCCCAGTTAAAGTTGCTGCCACTTTAAAGAGTTGCACAGAAGTTCTTTGCATCCCCATGCAGTTCAGTGCACCTTTATGGAATCAAATCCTTAACCTACACAGCTGTACTACCCAATAATGTGTTACTTCATGGCCATTTTACCTTTTTGCAAAAATTATAACATTTATTTTTCTTTCTCATAGAAGAAGTCAAGCAGCAGGCAGAACAGAAAGTTTGACTTAAAGCCTCTTATTGGGTTTATATATTAAATTTTTCACTATGTATCTTGGAATTCTTTTTTTTTTTTAACTACTAAACATTTATTTAACATATCACCATGCCTTCTCACCTTGTTTACTTTGACCACTAGAAGCATGAATTGAAAACTGTTTGAGAGTTGTGCACTCTGCCTCACAGATCAGTGTTTTTAGAAGTGCCTGGATGTCTTCTAAGCCATACTGAACTGCTTCAAACAACATTCTTCTAAGAAATCCTGTATTGAAGAGAGATCCTGACCTAGAAGACAACAAAACTATATTATATAATAGAGAAATTTATTTTAAAATGAGAGGGTAGTTATTTTAGAAATAAAAAATATGATGGGGTGTTATTGCTAATGTTCATTTCTTAGAATTTAAAGGATCTGAAATTTAGACTTTTGCAAAGAATCAACTTATTCAGATATAGATAATTACTGGGGGGAAAAAAAGATCCTGGCCTGGTTTCCCAAACAACAAAAATAAAAACTGGACAAAAAAAAAAGTTATATACTCAGCCTATTTCTCCTACTAAAACCTGAAAAAAGAAGGGTCGTACCTACTAATTAGGAAAGCTACATTATAGTTATGCATATTCAATGTTATGTAAGATGTATATGTTTGCACTTATTTTTTATAAAAATCCAAATTGTGTAACCAGAAACCTAACTTACGATGACCATGCAAATGTATTTATTTGCTGTTTTGTTTCTAATAACTGCACACAGCTTTTTCAGATAGCATAAATCTCTTCTGGAGTGCAAGGCGTAATGTTTTAGGTAAAAATAAAAGTACTGCCTGATTTCAGAATGACTCCAATATAGCAGTAAATTAGAATGTAATGATAACATAAAGCAAAATATTAACTTAGCAGAAATGTTCCTTGAGATTCATTAAACCTCACAGTGTTAATGCCTTATTGAGCTATCAAGAAGCCCTGGAGGAGAAAGAAAGAGGTACATAGGCGAAAATCTGGATTAACAACAGAAGAGAAACCAAGAACATCCAGATGAACAACTGAACAGGTGTACATTACATATATTTAGAGTGTACTGCAGTGGTAAGATAAAGCTGATGAAAAAAGCTCCCTTAAAGAACTCTTTTTACAACTGGACAGTAAAAATATTTGATTGAAAAATGCAATATGATATCCAGCAAAAAGAATATAAATGAGAGATTATTTCAGTTATGTTTGCACAGACTTGGTTAAAAGAACTTGCATCCATCTAATTAGAAATAACAGTAATCACTACATTTACTTCCAAGTAAGTAGAAAGGGGATTACACCTTAGATGCTAGGTACAGGCAAGAGTATTTTATTAAGGTAATATACATCCTTCT
Source organism: Python bivittatus (assembly GCF_059951505.1). NCBI lineage: Eukaryota > Metazoa > Chordata > Lepidosauria > Squamata > Pythonidae > Python > Python bivittatus. The sequence continues at coordinate 9,695,706 of NW_028277098.1, forward strand.
CAATCAAATATTCATTCTTCTCCTGAGGTGAGGAAAGACTTAAAAAGAATACCTACCACAAAGGACCAAGCTCAACTGCTGTCTTCCCAGGCATCTGGCTATGGCAGTCACATGGAAGCTGCCAGTAAGGATTGTCTGTGAAAAAGAAACAGTACAAACATTTATTTTCTGGACAAATATCTCAGTGAAATACCTATATAATTCAAGAACATTATGGAAATTTGAATGTCAATTATTAAATTAAAAGCCATTATAATTACAAAAGCAATTTGTTCTGGCTGTTACTAAACACTATTTCAGAAATGGGTGAATTGATCCATGCAGGCATGCATGAAATATGAGCTTATATTAAAAAACAAGGGCTTACTTCCTCTGATTTTACTTCCTACGTTTGACAGGGAGCTGAAGTTCAAGTGTAATAATAGCATTAACACTTGAACAACCAGATCTCAGTTGAGTCAAAAAGCTTAGGTTTTGATTTTGATCCAATGACTATACCTTGATTTAGCCTTCCTCATGGCACTGTGAGAAATATAATGTATGTGATCTAAAAAGAAACTAGTTAATTTCAGTAAATCCAAGGCAAATGCCTTTAAAAACATCTTTGTGCAAAGATGTTCAGGGGACAACCCATAGAACAAAGCAGGCAATTCATGCCCTGGGGAATCATTTTTCAGCTCTTTATTTCCTGGACTACTCGTAGAACTTGTGTACTTCACTCTGCCACTAAAGTGCCAAAGCCATTCTCCTCCTTTTTTTCCCTAAGGGTGTACAGTTTGTTCTAGCTACCCTACAGATGCACAAAGCCGAAGGGTTGCCACAGTTGTTATATGGCATCCTATTATGGTTCCTGACTGGTGAACAAGTTCTAAATTTTTACATTGTATTCTTGACATGTCTCAATCTGTAGTTTCTGTTGGCTTCTCCATTTTGGCTTTCTTTTTGTAAAATAAATGATGACATGGTGTAGTATGTCATGTGTTGTTGTTCATCTGAGGTTGTATTTACCTACTTTTGAGAACTGCTAAGGACCAGATGATTTTTATTACTGTATGTCCTGATATGTAAAACCATAGAACTCAAAGAGGGTGTACTTTCTTTTTCACATGACTGTACATACTACTTAAGAGTATAGGTTCACTTAGTATGTTTTACAAATATCAACTGAAATTAAGCCCCAGTAACTGTGTATATGATTACAGCCTTCCTGTACAATGAGTGGGTCTCATGGAGCTCTTGGTTAGTTATACCAATGTTGTTTTCA